>NW_027365288.1:0-125674 GCF_046119375.1 Phyllobates terribilis | reverse complement strand
CTGCTCCTCTTAGCATGATAAAGAAGATTCAAAGAGAGTGAGATGCCAGCTCCTTTCATTCAGTCAGTAGCTTCAATCATTTCTGGACGTTTTTCAATGGCAAAAATCAATGAATATTGTAAATGCACAAACAGTAATTTCTCCGCATTGCAAGGTGCAATTCTGAAATTTTTTGCTTTTTCCTGCTCCTCTTAGCATGATAAAGAAGATTCAAAGAGAGTGAGATGCCAGCTCCTTTCATTCAGTCAGTAGCTTCAAACATTTCTGGTATATGAATAACATGATGTTTTTCAATGGCAAAAATCAATGAATATTGTAAATGCACAAACAGTAATTTCTCCGCATTGCAAGGTGCAATTCTGAAATTTTTTGCTTTTTCCTGCTCCTCTTAGCATGATAAAGAAGATTCAAAGAGAGTGAGATGCCAGCTCCTTTCATTCAGTCAGTAGCTTCAAACATTTCTGGTATATGAATAACATGATGTTTTTCAATGGCAAAAATCAATGAATATTGTAAATGCACAAACAGTAATTTCTCCGCATTGCAAGGTGCAAGTCTGAAATTTTTTGCTTTTTCCTGCTCCTCTTAGCATGATAAAGAAGATTCAAAGAGAGTGAGATGCCAGCTACTTTCATTCAGTCAGTAGCTTCAATCATTTCTGGACGTTTTTCAATGGTAAAAATCAATGAATATTGTAAATGCACAAACAGTAATTTCTCCACATTGCAAGGTGCAATTCTGAAATTTTTTGCTTTTTCCTGCTCCTCTTAGCATGATAAAGAAGATTCAAAGAGAGTGAGATGCCAGCTCCTTTCATTCAGTCAGTAGCTTCAAACATTTCTGGTATATGAATAACATGATGTTTTTCAATGGCAAAAATCAATGAATATTGTAAATGCACAAACAGTAATTTCTCCGCATTGCAAGGTGCAATTCTGAAATTTTTTGCTTTTTCCTGCTCCTCTTAGCATGATAAAGAAGATTCAAAGAGAGTGAGATGCCAGCTCCTTTCATTCAGTCAGTAGCTTCAATCATTTCTGGATGTTTTTCAATGGCAAAAATCAATGAATATTGTAAATGCACAAACAGTAATTTCTCCGCATTGCAAGGTGCAATTCTGAAATTTTTTGCTTTTTCCTGCTC
Source organism: Phyllobates terribilis (assembly GCF_046119375.1). NCBI lineage: Eukaryota > Metazoa > Chordata > Amphibia > Anura > Dendrobatidae > Phyllobates > Phyllobates terribilis. The sequence goes on along the minus strand of NW_027365288.1, from coordinate 124,531 downwards.
CTCTTAGCATGATAAAGAAGATTCAAAGAGAGTGAGATGCCAGCTCCTTTCATTCAGTCAGTAGCTTCAATCATTTCTGGACGTTTTTCAATGGCAAAAATCAATGAATATTGTAAATGCACAAACAGTAATTTCTCCGCATTGCAAGGTGCAATTCTGAAATTTTTTGCTTTTTCCTGCTCCTCTTAGCATGATAAAGAAGATTCAAAGAGAGTGAGATGTCAGCTTCTTTCATTCAGTCAGTAGCTTCAAACATTTCTGGTATATGAATAACATGATGTTTTTCAATGGCAAAAATCAATGAATATTGTAAATGCACAAACAGTAATTTCTCCGCATTGCAAGGTGCAATTCTGAAATTTTTTGCTTTTTCCTGCTCCTCTTAGCATGATAAAGAAGATTCAAAGAGAGTGAGATGCCAGCTCCTTTCATTCAGTCAGTACCTTCAATCATTTCTGGACGTTTTTCAATGGCAAAAATCAATGAATATTGTAAATGCACAAACAGTAATTTCTCCGCATTGCAAGGTGCAATTCTGAAATTTTTTGCTTTTTCCTGCTCCTCTTAGCATGATAAAGAAGATTCAAAGAGAGTGAGATGCCAGCTCCTTTCATTCAGTCAGTAGCTTCAATCATTTCTGGACGTTTTTCAATGGCAAAAATCAATGAATATTGTAAATGCACAAACAGTAATTTCTCCGCATTGCAAGGTGCAATTCTGAAATTTTTTGCTTTTTCCTGCTCCTCTTAGCATGATAAAGAAGATTCAAAGAGAGTGAGATGTCAGCTTCTTTCATTTAGTCAGTAGCTTCAAACATTTCTGGTATATGAATAACATGATGTTTTTCAATGGCAAAAATCAATGAATATTGTAAATGCACAAACAGTAATTTCTCCGCATTGCAAGGTGCAATTCTGAAATTTTTTGCTTTTTCCTGCTCCTCTTAGCATGATAAAGAAGATTCAAAGAGAGTGAGATGCCAGCTCCTTTCATTCAGTCAGTACCTTCAATCATTTCTGGACGTTTTTCAATGGCAAAAATCAATGAATATTGTAAATGCACAAACAGTAATTTCTCCGCATTGCAAGGTGCAATTCTGAAATTTTTTGCTTTTTCCCGCTCCTCTTAGCATGATAAAGAAGATTGAAAGAGAGTGAGGTGCCAGCTCCTTTCATTCAGTCAGTAGCTTCAAACATTTCTGGTATATGAATAACATGTTTTTCAATGGCAAAAATCAATGAATATTGTAAATGCACAAACAGTAATTTCTCCGCATTGCAAGGTGCAATTCTGAAATTTTTTGATTTTTCCTGCTCCTCTTAGCATGATAAAGAAGATTCAAAGAGAGTGAGATGCCAGCTCCTTTCATTCAGTCAGTAGCTTCAATCATTTCTGGACGTTTTTCAATGGCAAAAATCAATGAATATTGTAAATGCACAAACAGTAATTTCTCCGCATTGCAAGGTGCAATTCTGAAATTTTTTGCTTTTTCCTGCTCCTCTTAGCATGATAAAGAAGATTCAAAGAGAGTGAGATGCCAGCTCCTTTCATTCAGTCAGTAGCTTCAAACATTTCTGGTATATGAATAACATGATGTTTTTCAATGGCAAAAATCAATGAATATTGTAAATGCACAAACAGTAATTTCTCCGCATTGCAAGGTGCAAGTCTGAAATTTTTTGCTTTTTCCTGCTCCTCTTAGCATGATAAAGAAGATTCAAAGAGAGTGAGATGCCAGCTACTTTCATTCAGTCAGTAGCTTCAATCATTTCTGGACGTTTTTCAATGGTAAAAATCAATGAATATTGTAAATGCACAAACAGTAATTTCTCCACATTGCAAGGTGCAATTCTGAAATTTTTTGCTTTTTCCTGCTCCTCTTAGCATGATAAAGAAGATTCAAAGAGAGTGAGTTGCCAGCTCCTTTCATTCAGTCAGTAGCTTCAAACATTTCTGGTATATGAATAACATGATGTTTTTCAATGGCAAAAATCAATGAATATTGTAAATGCACAAACAGTAATTTCTCCACATTGCAAGGTGCAATTCTGAAATTTTTTGCTTTTTCCTGCTCCTCTTAGCATGATAAAGAAGATTCAAAGAGAGTGAGATGCCAGCTCCTTTCATTCAGTCAGTAGCTTCAAACATTTCTGGTATATGAATAACATGATGTTTTTCAATGGCAAAAATCAATGAATATTGTAAATGCACAAACAGTAATTTCTCCGCATTGCAAGGTGCAATTCTGAAATTTTTTGCTTTTTCCTGCTCCTCTTAGCATGATAAAGAAGATTCAAAGAGAGTGAGATGCCAGCTCCTTTCATTCAGTCAGTAGCTTCAATCATTTCTGGACGTTTTTCAATGGCAAAAATCAATGAATATTGTAAATGCACAAACAGTAAATTCTCCGCATTGCAAGGTGCAATTCTGAAATTTTTTGCTTTTTCCTGCTCCTCTTAGCATGATAAAGAAGATTCAAAGAGAGTGAGATTTCAGCTCCTTTCATTCAGTCAGTAGCTTCAAACATTTCTGGTATATGAATAACATGATGTTTTTCAATGGCAAAAATCAATGAATATTGTAAATGCACAAACAGTAATTTCTCCGCATTGCAAGGTGCAATTCTGAAATTTTTTGCTTTTTCCTGCTCCTCTTAGCATGATAAAGAAGATTCAAAGAGAGTGAGATGCCAGCTCCTTTCATTCAGTCAGTAGCTTCAATCATTTCTGGACGTTTTTCAATGGCAAAAATCAATGAATATTGTAAATGCACAAACAGTAATTTCTCCGCATTGCAAGGTGCAATTCTGAAATTTTTTGCTTTTTCCTGCTCCTCTTAGCATGATAAAGAAGATTCAAAGAGAGTGAGATGCCAGCTCCTTTCATTCAGTCAGTAGCTTCAAACATTTCTGGTATATGAATAACATGATGTTTTTCAATGGCAAAAATCAATGAATATTGTAAATGCACAAACAGTAATTTCTCCGCATTGCAAGGTGCAAGTCTGAAATTTTTTGCTTTTTCCTGCTCCTCTTAGCATGATAAAGAAGATTCAAAGAGAGTGAGATGCCAGCTTTTTTCATTCAGTCAGTAGCTTCAATCATTTCTGGATGTTTTTCAATGGCAAAAATCAATGAATATTGTAAATGCACAAACTGTAATTTCTCCGTATTGCAAGGTGCAATTCTGAAATTTTTTGCTTTTTCCTGCTCCTCTTAGCATGATAAAGAAGATTCAAAGAGAGTGAGATGCCAGCTCCTTTCATTCAGTCAGTAGCTTCAATCATTTCTGGACGTTTTTCAATGGCAAAAATCAATGAATATTGTAAATGCACAAACAGTAATTTCTCCGCATTGCAAGGTGCAATTCTGAAATTTTTTGCTTTTTCCTGCTCCTCTTAGCATGATAAAGAAGATTCAAAGAGTGAGATGACAGCTCCTTTCATTTAGTCAGTACCTTCAATCATTTCTGGACGTTTTTCAATGGCAAAAATCAATGAATATTGTAAATGCACAAACAGTAATTTCTCCGCATTGCAAGGTGCAATTCTGAAATTTTTTGCTTTTTCCCGCTCCTCTTAGCATGATAAAGAAGATTGAAAGAGAGTGAGGTGCCAGCTCCTTTCATTCAGTCAGTAGCTTCAAACATTTCTGGTATATGAATAACATGTTTTTCAATGGCAAAAATCAATGAATATTGTAAATGCACAAACAGTAATTTCTCCGCATTGCAAGGTGCAATTCTGAAATTTTTTGATTTTTCCTGCTCCTCTTAGCATGATAAAGAAGATTCAAAGAGAGTGAGATGCCAGCTCCTTTCATTCAGTCAGTAGCTTCAATCATTTCTGGACGTTTTTCAATGGCAAAAATCAATGAATATTGTAAATGCACAAACAGTAATTTCTCCGCATTGCAAGGTGCAATTCTGAAATTTTTTGCTTTTTCCTGCTCCTCTTAGCATGATAAAGAAGATTCAAAGAGAGTGAGATGCCAGCTCCTTTCATTCAGTCAGTAGCTTCAAACATTTCTGGTATATGAATAACATGATGTTTTTCAATGGCAAAAATCAATGAATATTGTAAATGCACAAACAGTAATTTCTCCGCATTGCAAGGTGCAATTCTGAAATTTTTTGCTTTTTCCTGCTCCTCTTAGCATGATAAAGAAGATTCAAAGAGAGTGAGATGCCAGCTCCTTTCATTCAGTCAGTAGCTTCAAACATTTCTGGTATATGAATAACATGATGTTTTTCAATGGCAAAAATCAATGAATATTGTAAATGCACAAACAGTAATTTCTCCGCATTGCAAGGTGCAAGTCTGAAATTTTTTGCTTTTTCCTGCTCCTCTTAGCATGATAAAGAAGATTCAAAGAGAGTGAGATGCCAGCTACTTTCATTCAGTCAGTAGCTTCAATCATTTCTGGACGTTTTTCAATGGTAAAAATCAATGAATATTGTAAATGCACAAACAGTAATTTCTCCACATTGCAAGGTGCAATTCTGAAATTTTTTGCTTTTTCCTGCTCCTCTTAGCATGATAAAGGAGATTCAAAGAGAGTGAGATGCCAGCTCCTTTCATTCAGTCAGTAGCTTCAAACATTTCTGGTATATGAATAACATGATGTTTTTCAATGGCAAAAATCAATGAATATTGTAAATGCACAAACAGTAATTTCTCCGCATTGCAAGGTGCAATTCTGAAATTTTTTGCTTTTTCCTGCTCCTCTTAGCATGATAAAGAAGATTCAAAGAGAGTGAGATGCCAGCTCCTTTCATTCAGTCAGTAGCTTCAATCATTTCTGGATGTTTTTCAATGGCAAAAATCAATGAATATTGTAAATGCACAAACAGTAATTTCTCCGCATTGCAAGGTGCAATTCTGAAATTTTTTGCTTTTTCCTGCTCCTCTTAGCATGATAAAGAAGATTCAAAGAGAGTGAGATGCCAGCTCCTTTCATTCAGTCAGTAGCTTCAATCATTTCTGGACGTTTTTCAATGGCAAAAATCAATGAATATTGTAAATGCACAAACAGTAATTTCTCCGCATTGCAAGGTGCAATTCTGAAATTTTTTGCTTTTTCCTGCTCCTCTTAGCATGATAAAGAAGATTCAAAGAGAGTGAGATGTCAGCTTCTTTCATTCAGTCAGTAGCTTCAAACATTTCTGGTATATGAATAACATGATGTTTTTCAATGGCAAAAATCAATGAATATTGTAAATGCACAAACAGTAATTTCTCCGCATTGCAAGGTGCAATTCTGAAATTTTTTGCTTTTTCCTGCTCCTCTTAGCATGATAAAGAAGATTCAAAGAGAGTGAGATGCCAGCTCCTTTCATTCAGTCAGTAGCTTCAATCATTTCTGGACGTTTTTCAATGGCAAAAATCAATGAATATTGTAAATGCACAAACAGTAATTTCTCCGCATTGCAAGGTGCAATTCTGAAATTTTTTGCTTTTTCCTGCTCCTCTTAGCATGATAAAGAAGATTCAAAGAGAGTGAGATGCCAGCTCCTTTCATTCAGTCAGTAGCTTCAAACATTTCTGGTATATGAATAACATGATGTTTTTCAATGGCAAAAATCAATGAATATTGTAAATGCACAAACAGTAATTTCTCCGCATTGCAAGGTGCAAGTCTGAAATTTTTTGCTTTTTCCTGCTCCTCTTAGCATGATAAAGAAGATTCAAAGAGAGTGAGATGCCAGCTCCTTTCATTCAGTCAGTAGCTTCAATCATTTCTGGATGTTTTTCAATGGCAAAAATCAATGAATATTGTAAATGCACAAACTGTAATTTCTCCGTATTGCAAGGTGCAATTCTGAAATTTTTTGCTTTTTCCTGCTCCTCTTAGCATGATAAAGAAGATTCAAAGAGAGTGAGATGCCAGCTCCTTTCATTCAGTCAGTAGCTTCAATCATTTCTGGACGTTTTTCAATGGCAAAAATCAATGAATATTGTAAATGCACAAACAGTAATTTCTCCGCATTGCAAGGTGCAATTCTGAAATTTTTTGCTTTTTCCTGCTCCTCTTAGCATGATAAAGAAGATTCAAAGAGAGTGAGATGACAGCTCCTTTCATTTAGTCAGTACCTTCAATCATTTCTGGACGTTTTTCAATGGCAAAAATCAATGAATATTGTAAATGCACAAACAGTAATTTCTCCGCATTGCAAGGTGCAATTCTGAAATTTTTTGCTTTTTCCCGCTCCTCTTATCATGATAAAGAAGATTGAAAGAGAGTGAGGTGCCAGCTCCTTTCATTCAGTCAGTAGCTTCAAACATTTCTGGTATATGAATAACATGTTTTTCAATGGCAAAAATCAATGAATATTGTAAATGCACAAACAGTAATTTCTCCGCATTGCAAGGTGCAATTCTGAAATTTTTTGATTTTTCCTGCTCCTCTTAGCATGATAAAGAAGATTCAAAGAGAGTGAGATGCCAGCTCCTTTCATTCAGTCAGTAGCTTCAATCATTTCTGGACGTTTTTCAATGGCAAAAATCAATGAATATTGTAAATGCACAAACAGTAATTTCTCCGCATTGCAAGGTGCAATTCTGAAATTTTTTGCTTTTTCCTGCTCCTCTTAGCATGATAAAGAAGATTCAAAGAGAGTGAGATGACAGCTCCTTTCATTTAGTCAGTACCTTCAATCATTTCTGGACGTTTTTCAATGGCAAAAATCAATGAATATTGTAAATGCACAAACAGTAATTTCTCCGCATTGCAAGGTGCAATTCTGAAATTTTTTGCTTTTTCCCGCTCCTCTTAGCATGATAAAGAAGATTGAAAGAGAGTGAGGTGCCAGCTCCTTTCATTCAGTCAGTAGCTTCAAACATTTCTGGTATATGAATAACATGTTTTTCAATGGCAAAAATCAATGAATATTGTAAATGCACAAACAGTAATTTCTCCGCATTGCAAGGTGCAATTCTGAAATTTTTTGATTTTTCCTGCTCCTCTTAGCATGATAAAGAAGATTCAAAGAGAGTGAGATGCCAGCTCCTTTCATTCAGTCAGTAGCTTCAATCATTTCTGGACGTTTTTCAATGGCAAAAATCAATGAATATTGTAAATGCACAAACAGTAATTTCTCCGCATTGCAAGGTGCAATTCTGAAATTTTTTGCTTTTTCCTGCTCCTCTTAGCATGATAAAGAAGATTCAAAGAGAGTGAGATGCCAGCTCCTTTCATTCAGTCAGTAGCTTCAAACATTTCTGGTATATGAATAACATGATGTTTTTCAATGGCAAAAATCAATGAATATTGTAAATGCACAAACAGTAATTTCTCCGCATTGCAAGGTGCAATTCTGAAATTTTTTGCTTTTTCCTGCTCCTCTTAGCATGATAAAGAAGATTCAAAGAGAGTGAGATGCCAGCTCCTTTCATTCAGTCAGTAGCTTCAAACATTTCTGGTATATGAATAACATGATGTTTTTCAATGGCAAAAATCAATGAATATTGTAAATGCACAAACAGTAATTTCTCCGCATTGCAAGGTGCAAGTCTGAAATTTTTTGCTTTTTCCTGCTCCTCTTAGCATGATAAAGAAGATTCAAAGAGAGTGAGATGCCAGCTACTTTCATTCAGTCAGTAGCTTCAATCATTTCTGGACGTTTTTCAATGGTAAAAATCAATGAATATTGTAAATGCACAAACAGTAATTTCTCCACATTGCAAGGTGCAATTCTGAAATTTTTTGCTTTTTCCTGCTCCTCTTAGCATGATAAAGAAGATTCAAAGAGAGTGAGATGCCAGCTCCTTTCATTCAGTCAGTAGCTTCAAACATTTCTGGTATATGAATAACATGGTTTTTCAATGGCAAAAATCAATGAATATTGTAAATGCACAAACAGTAATTTCTCCGCATTGCAAGGTGCAAGTCTGAAATTTTTTGCTTTTTCCTGCTCCTCTTAGCATGATAAAGAAGATTCAAAGAGAGTGAGATGCCAGCTCCTTTCATTCAGTCAGTAGCTTCAATCATTTCTGGATGTTTTTCAATGGCAAAAATCAATGAATATTGTAAATGCACAAACTGTAATTTCTCCGTATTGCAAGGTGCAATTCTGAAATTTTTTGCTTTTTCCTGCTCCTCTTAGCATGATAAAGAAGATTCAAAGAGAGTGAGATGCCAGCTCCTTTCATTCAGTCAGTAGCTTCAATCATTTCTGGACGTTTTTCAATGGCAAAAATCAATGAATATTGTAAATGCACAAACAGTAATTTCTCCGCATTGCAAGGTGCAATTCTGAAATTTTTTGCTTTTTCCTGCTCCTCTTAGCATGATAAAGAAGATTCAAAGAGAGTGAGATGACAGCTCCTTTCATTTAGTCAGTACCTTCAATCATTTCTGGACGTTTTTCAATGGCAAAAATCAATGAATATTGTAAATGCACAAACAGTAATTTCTCCGCATTGCAAGGTGCAATTCTGAAATTTTTTGCTTTTTCCCGCTCCTCTTAGCATGATAAAGAAGATTGAAAGAGAGTGAGGTGCCAGCTCCTTTCATTCAGTCAGTAGCTTCAAACATTTCTGGTATATGAATAACATGTTTTTCAATGGCAAAAATCAATGAATATTGTAAATGCACAAACAGTAATTTCTCCGCATTGCAAGGTGCAATTCTGAAATTTTTTGATTTTTCCTGCTCCTCTTAGCATGATAAAGAAGATTCAAAGAGAGTGAGATGCCAGCTCCTTTCATTCAGTCAGTAGCTTCAATCATTTCTGGACGTTTTTCAATGGCAAAAATCAATGAATATTGTAAATGCACAAACAGTAATTTCTCCGCATTGCAAGGTGCAATTCTGAAATTTTTTGCTTTTTCCTGCTCCTCTTAGCATGATAAAGAAGATTCAAAGAGAGTGAGATGCCAGCTCCTTTCATTCAGTCAGTAGCTTCAAACATTTCTGGTATATGAATAACATGATGTTTTTCAATGGCAAAAATCAATGAATATTGTAAATGCACAAACAGTAATTTCTCCGCATTGCAAGGTGCAATTCTGAAATTTTTTGCTTTTTCCTGCTCCTCTTAGCATGATAAAGAAGATTCAAAGAGAGTGAGATGCCAGCTCCTTTCATTCAGTCAGTAGCTTCAAACATTTCTGGTATATGAATAACATGATGTTTTTCAATGGCAAAAATCAATGAATATTGTAAATGCACAAACAGTAATTTCTCCGCATTGCAAGGTGCAAGTCTGAAATTTTTTGCTTTTTCCTGCTCCTCTTAGCATGATAAAGAAGATTCAAAGAGAGTGAGATGCCAGCTACTTTCATTCAGTCAGTAGCTTCAATCATTTCTGGACGTTTTTCAATGGTAAAAATCAATGAATATTGTAAATGCACAAACAGTAATTTCTCCACATTGCAAGGTGCAATTCTGAAATTTTTTGCTTTTTCCTGCTCCTCTTAGCATGATAAAGAAGATTCAAAGAGAGTGAGATGCCAGCTCCTTTCATTCAGTCAGTAGCTTCAAACATTTCTGGTATATGAATAACATGATGTTTTTCAATGGCAAAAATCAATGAATATTGTAAATGCACAAACAGTAATTTCTCCGCATTGCAAGGTGCAATTCTGAAATTTTTTGCTTTTTCCTGCTCCTCTTAGCATGATAAAGAAGATTCAAAGAGAGTGAGATGCCAGCTCCTTTCATTCAGTCAGTAGCTTCAATCATTTCTGGATGTTTTTCAATGGCAAAAATCAATGAATATTGTAAATGCACAAACTGTAATTTCTCCGCATTGCAAGGTGCAATTCTGAAATTTTTTGCTTTTTCCTGCTCCTCTTAGCATGATAAAGAAGATTCAAAGAGAGTGAGATGCCAGCTCCTTTCATTCAGTCAGTAGCTTCAATCATTTCTGGACGTTTTTCAGTGGCAAAAATCAATGAATATTGTAAATGCACAAACAGTAATTTCTCCGCATTGCAAGGTGCAATTCTGAAATTTTTTGCTTTTTCCTGCTCCTCTTAGCATGATAAAGAAGATTCAAAGAGAGTGAGAAGCCAGCTCCTTTCATTCAGTCAGTACCTTCAATCATTTCTGGACGTTTTTCAATGGCAAAAATCAATGAATATTGTAAATGCACAAACAGTAATTTCTCCGCATTGCAAGGTGCAAGTCTGAAATTTTTTGCTTTTTCCTGCTCCTCTTAGCATGATAAAGAAGATTCAAAGAGAGTGAGATGCCAGCTACTTTCATTCAGTCAGTAGCTTCAATCATTTCTGGACGTTTTTCAATGGTAAAAATCAATGAATATTGTAAATGCACAAACAGTAATTTCTCCACATTGCAAGGTGCAATTCTGAAATTTTTTGCTTTTTCCTGCTCCTCTTAGCATGATAACGAAGATTCAAAGAGAGTGAGATGCCAGCTCCTTTCATTCAGTCAGTAGCTTCAAACATTTCTGGTATATGAATAACATGATGTTTTTCAATGGCAAAAATCAATGAATATTGTAAATGCACAAACAGTAATTTCTCCGCATTGCAAGGTGCAATTCTGAAATTTTTTGCTTTTTCCTGCTCCTCTTAGCATGATAAAGAAGATTCAAAGAGAGTGAGATGCCAGCTCCTTTCATTCAGTCAGTAGCTTCAATCATTTCTGGATGTTTTTCAATGGCAAAAATCAATGAATATTGTAAATGCACAAACTGTAATTTCTCCGCATTGCAAGGTGCAATTCTGAAATTTTTTGCTTTTTCCTGCTCCTCAGCATGATAAAGAAGATTCAAAGAGAGTGAGATGCCAGCTCCTTTCATTCAGTCAGTAGCTTCAATCATTTCTGGACGTTTTTCAATGGCAAAAATCAATGAATATTGTAAATGCACAAACAGTAATTTCTCCGCATTGCAAGGTGCAATTCTGAAATTTTTTGCTTTTTCCTGCTCCTCTTAGCATGATAAAGAAGATTCAAAGAGAGTGAGATGCCAGCTCCTTTCATTCAGTCAGTAGCTTCAATCATTTCTGGACGTTTTTCAATGGCAAAAATCAATGAATATTGTAAATGCACAAACAGTAATTTCTCCGCATTGCAAGGTGCAATTCTGAAATTTTTTGCTTTTTCCCGCTCCTCTTAGCATGATAAAGAAGATTCAAAGAGAGTGAGGTGCCAGCTCCTTTCATTCAGTCAGTAGCTTCAAACATTTCTGGCATATGAATAACATGTTTTTCAATGGCAAAAATCAATGAATATTGTAAATGCACAAACAGTAATTTCTCCGCATTGCAAGGTGCAATTCTGAAATTTTTTGATTTTTCCTGCTCCTCTTAGCATGATAAAGAAGATTCAAAGAGAGTGAGATGCCAGCTCCTTTCATTCAGTCAGTAGCTTCAATCATTTCTGGACGTTTTTCAATGGCAAAAATCAATGAATATTGTAAAAGCACAAACAGTAATTTCTCCGCATTGCAAGGTGCAATTCTGAAATTTTTTGCTTTTTCCTGCTCCTCTTAGCATGATAAAGAAGATTCAAAGAGAGTGAGATGCCAGCTCCTTTCATTCAGTCAGTAGCTTCAAACATTTCTGGTATATGAATAACATGATGTTTTTCAATGGCAAAAATCAATGAATATTGTAAATGCACAAACAGTAATTTCTCCGCATTGCAAGGTGCAATTCTGAAATTTTTTGCTTTTTCCTGCTCCTCTTAGCATGATAAAGAAGATTCAAAGAGAGTGAGATGCCAGCTCCTTTCATTCAGTCAGTAGCTTCAAACATTTCTGGTATATGAATAACATGATGTTTTTCAATGGCAAAAATCAATGAATATTGTAAATGCACAAACAGTAATTTCTCCGCATTGCAAGGTGCAAGTCTGAAATTTTTTGCTTTTTCCTGCTCCTCTTAGCATGATAAAGAAGATTCAAAGAGAGTGAGATGCCAGCTACTTTCATTCAGTCAGTAGCTTCAATCATTTCTGGACGTTTTTCAATGGCAAAAATCAATGAATATTGTAAATGCACAAACAGTAATATCTCCACATTGCACGGTGCAATTCTGAAATTTTTAGCTTTTTCCTGTTAATCCTAGCATGATAAAGAAGATTCAAAGAGAGTGAGATGCCAGCTCCTTTCATTCAGTCAGTAGCTTCAAACATTTCTGGTATATGAAAAACATGTTTTTCAATGGCAAAAATCAATGAATATTGTAAATGCACAAACAGTAATATCTCCACATTGCAAGGTGCAATTCTGAAATTTTTTGCTTTTTCCTGTTAATCCTAGCATGATAAAGAAGATTCAAAGAGAGTGAGATGCCAGCTCCTTTCATTCAGTCAGTAGCTTCAAACATTTCTGGTATATGAAAAACATGTTTTTCAATGGCAAAAATCAATGAATATTGTAAATGCACAAACAGTAATATCTCCACATTGCAAGGTGCAATTCTGAAATTTTTTGCTTTTTCCTGCTAATCCTAGCATGATAAAGAAGATTCAAAGAGAGTGAGATGCCAGCTCCTTTCATTCAGTCAGTAGCTTCAAACATTTCTGGTATATGAAAAACATGTTTTTCAATGGCAAAAATCAATGAATATTGTAAATGCACAAACAGTAATATCTCCACATTGCACGGTGCAATTCTGAAATTTTTAGCTTTATCCTGTTAATCCTAGCATGATAAAGAAGATTCAAAGAGAGTGAGATGCCAGCTCCTTTCATTCAGTCAGTAGCTTCAAACATTTCTGGTATATGAAAAACATGTTTTTCAATGGCAAAAATCAATGAATATTGTAAATGCACAAACAGTAATATCTCCACATTGCAAGGTGCAATTCTGAAATTTTTTGCTTTTTCCTGTTAATCCTAGCATGATAAAGAAGATTCAAAGAGAGTGAGATGCCAGCTCCTTTCATTCAGTCAGTAGCTTCAAACATTTCTGGTATATGAAAAACATGTTTTTCAATGGCAAAAATCAATGAATATTGTAAATGCACAAACAGTAATTTCTCCGCATTGCAAGGTGCAAGTCTGAAATTTTTTGCTTTTTCCTGCTCCTCTTAGCATGATAAAGAAGATTCAAAGAGAGTGAGATGCCAGCTCCTTTCATTCAGTCAGTAGCTTCAATCATTTCTGGACGTTTTTCAATGGCAAAAATCAATGAATATTGTAAATGCACAAACAGTAATTTCTCCGCATTGCAAGGTGCAATTCTGAAATTTTTTGCTTTTTCCTGCTCCTCTTAGCATGATAAAGAAGATTCAAAGAGAGTGAGATGCCAGCTCCTTTCATTCAGTCAGTAGCTTCAAACATTTCTGGTATATGAATAACATGATGTTTTTCAATGGCAAAAATCAATGAATATTGTAAATGCACAAACAGTAATTTCTCCGCATTGCAAGGTGCAAGTCTGAAATTTTTTGCTTTTTCCTGCTCCTCTTAGCATGATAAAGAAGATTCAAAGAGAGTGAGATGCCAGTTACTTTCATGCAGTCAGTAGCTTCAATCATTTCTGGACGTTTTTCAATGGTAAAAATCAATGAATATTGTAAATGCACAAACAGTAATTTCTCCACATTGCAAGGTGCAATTCTGAAATTTTTTGCTTTTTCCTGCTCCTCTTAGCATGATAAAGAAGATTCAAAGAGAGTGAGATGCCAGCTCCTTTCATTCAGTCAGTAGCTTCAAACATTTCTGGTATATGAATAACATGATGTTTTTCAATGGCAAAAATCAATGAATATTGTAAATGCACAAACAGTAATTTCTCCGCATTGCAAGGTGCAATTCTGAAATTTTTTGCTTTCTCCTGCTCCTCTTAGCATGATAAAGAAGATTCAAAGAGAGTGAGATGCCAGCTCCTTTCATTCAGTCAGTAGCTTCAAACATTTCTGGTATATGAATAACATGATGTTTTTCAATGGCAAAAATCAATGAATATTGTAAATGCACAAACAGTAATTTCTCCGCATTGCAAGGTGCAATTCTGAAATTTTTTGCTTTTTCCTGCTCCTCTTAGCATGATAAAGAAGATTCAAAGAGAGTGAGATGCCAGCTCCTTTGATTCAGTCAGTAGCTTCAAACATTTCTGGTATATGAATAACATGATGTTTTTCAATGGCAAAAATCAATGAATATTGTAAATGCACAAACAGTAATTTCTCCGCATTGCAAGGTGCAAGTCTGAAATTTTTTGCTTTTTCCTGCTCCTCTTAGCATGATAAAGAAGATTCAAAGAGAGTGAGATGCCAGCTACTTTCATTCAGTCAGTAGCTTCAATCATTTCTGGACGTTTTTCAATGGTAAAAATCAATGAATATTGTAAATGCACAAACAGTAATTTCTCCACATTGCAAGGTGCAATTCTGAAATTTTTTGCTTTTTCCTGCTCCTCTTAGCATGATAAAGAAGATTCAAAGAGAGTGAGATGCCAGCTCCTTTCATTCAGTCAGTAGCTTCAAACATTTCTGGTATATGAATAACATGATGTTTTTCAATGGCAAAAATCAATGAATATTGTAAATGCACAAACAGTAATTTCTCCGCATTGCAAGGTGCAAGTCTGAAATTTTTTGCTTTTTCCTGCTCCTCTTAGCATGATAAAGAAGATTCAAAGAGAGTGAGATGCCAGCTACTTTCATTCAGTCAGTAGCTTCAATCATTTCTGGACGTTTTTCAATGGTAAAAATCAATGAATATTGTAAATGCACAAACAGTAATTTCTCCACATTGCAAGGTGCAATTCTGAAATTTTTTGCTTTTTCCTGCTCCTCTTAGCATGATAAAGAAGATTCAAAGAGAGTGAGATGCCAGCTCCTTTCATTCAGTCAGTAGCTTCAAACATTTCTGGTATATGAATAACATGATGTTTTTCAATGGCAAAAATCAATGAATATTGTAAATGCACAAACAGTAATTTCTCCACATTGCAAGGTGCAATTCTGAAATTTTTTGCTTTTTCCTGCTCCTCTTAGCATGATAAAGAAGATTCAAAGAGAGTGAGATGCCAGCTCCTTTCATTCAGTCAGTAGCTTCAAACATTTCTGGTATATGAATAACATGATGTTTTTCAATGGCAAAAATCAATGAATATTGTAAATGCACAAACAGTAATTTCTCCGCATTGCAAGGTGCAATTCTGAAATTTTTTGCTTTTTCCTGCTCCTCTTAGCATGATAAAGAAGATTCAAAGAGAGTGAGATGCCAGCTCCTTTCATTCAGTCAGTAGCTTCAATCATTTCTGGACGTTTTTCAATGGCAAAAATCAATGAATATTGTAAATGCACAAACAGTAATTTCTCCGCATTGCAAGGTGCAATTCTGAAATTTTTTGCTTTTTCCTGCTCCTCTTAGCATGATAAAGAAGATTCAAAGAGAGTGAGATGTCAGCTCCTTTCATTCAGTCAGTAGCTTCAAACATTTCTGGTATATGAATAACATGATGTTTTTCAATGGCAAAAATCAATGAATATTGTAAATGCACAAACAGTAATTTCTCCGCATTGCAAGGTGCAATTCTGAAATTTTTTGCTTTTTCCTGCTCCTCTTAGCATGATAAAGAAGATTCAAAGAGAGTGAGATGCCAGCTCCTTTCATTCAGTCAGTAGCTTCAATCATTTCTGGACGTTTTTCAATGGCAAAAATCAATGAATATTGTAAATGCACAAACAGTAATTTCTCCGCATTGCAAGGTGCAATTCTGAAATTTTTTGCTTTTTCCTGCTCCTCTTAGCATGATAAAGAAGATTCAAAGAGAGTGAGATGCCAGATCCTTTCATTCAGTCAGTAGCTTCATACATTTCTGGTATATGAATAACATGATGTTTTTCAATGGCAAAAATCAATGAATATTGTAAATGCACAAACAGTAATTTCTCCGCATTGCAAGGTGCAAGTCTGAAATTTTTTGCTTTTTCCTGCTCCTCTTAGCATGATAAAGAAGATTCAAAGAGAGTGAGATGCCAGCTCCTTTCATTCAGTCAGTAGCTTCAATCATTTCTGGACGTTTTTCAATGGCAAAAATCAATGAATATTGTAAATGCACAAACAGTAATTTCTCCGCATTGCAAGGTGCAATTCTGAAATTTTTTGCTTTTTCCTGCTCCTCTTAGCATGATAAAGAAGATTCAAAGAGAGTGAGATGCCAGCTCCTTTCATTCAGTCAGTAGCTTCAAACATTTCTGGTATATGAATAACATGATGTTTTTCAATGGCAAAAATCAATGAATATTGTAAATGCACAAACAGTAATTTCTCCGCATTGCAAGGTGCAAGTCTGAAATTTTTTGCTTTTTCCTGCTCCTCTTAGCATGATAAAGAAGATTCAAAGAGAGTGAGATGCCAGTTACTTTCATGCAGTCAGTAGCTTCAATCATTTCTGGACGTTTTTCAATGGTAAAAATCAATGAATATTGTAAATGCACAAACAGTAATTTCTCCACATTGCAAGGTGCAATTCTGAAATTTTTTGCTTTTTCCTGCTCCTCTTAGCATGATAAAGAAGATTCAAAGAGAGTGAGATGCCAGCTCCTTTCATTCAGTCAGTAGCTTCAAACATTTCTGGTATATGAATAACATGATGTTTTTCAATGGCAAAAATCAATGAATATTGTAAATGCAAACAGTAATTTCTCCGCATTGCAAGGTGCAATTCTGAAATTTTTTGCTTTTTCCTGCTCCTCTTAGCATGATAAAGAAGATTCAAAGAGAGTGAGATGCCAGCTCCTTTCATTCAGTCAGTAGCTTCAAACATTTCTGGTATATGAATAACATGATGTTTTTCAATGGCAAAAATCAATGAATATTGTAAATGCACAAACAGTAATTTCTCCGCATTGCAAGGTGCAATTCTGAAATTTTTTGCTTTTTCCTGCTCCTCTTAGCATGATAAAGAAGATTCAAAGAGAGTGAGATGCCAGCTCCTTTGATTCAGTCAGTAGCTTCAAACATTTCTGGTATATGAATAACATGATGTTTTTCAATGGCAAAAATCAATGAATATTGTAAATGCACAAACAGTAATTTCTCCGCATTGCAAGGTGCAAGTCTGAAATTTTTTGCTTTTTCCTGCTCCTCTTAGCATGATAAAGAAGATTCAAAGAGAGTGAGATGCCAGCTACTTTCATTCAGTCAGTAGCTTCAATCATTTCTGGACGTTTTTCAATGGTAAAAATCAATGAATATTGTAAATGCACAAACAGTAATTTCTCCACATTGCAAGGTGCAATTCTGAAATTTTTTGCTTTTTCCTGCTCCTCTTAGCATGATAAAGAAGATTCAAAGAGAGTGAGATGCCAGCTCCTTTCATTCAGTCAGTAGCTTCAAACATTTCTGGTATATGAATAACATGATGTTTTTCAATGGCAAAAATCAATGAATATTGTAAATGCACAAACAGTAATTTCTCCGCATTGCAAGGTGCAAGTCTGAAATTTTTTGCTTTTTCCTGCTCCTCTTAGCATGATAAAGAAGATTCAAAGAGAGTGAGATGCCAGCTACATTCATTCAGTCAGTAGCTTCAATCATTTCTGGACGTTTTTCAATGGTAAAAATCAATGAATATTGTAAATGCACAAACAGTAATTTCTCCACATTGCAAGGTGCAATTCTGAAATTTTTTGCTTTTTCCTGCTCCTCTTAGCATGATAAAGAAGATTCAAAGAGAGTGAGATGCCAGCTCCTTTCATTCAGTCAGTAGCTTCAAACATTTCTGGTATATGAATAATATGATGTTTTTCAATGGCAAAAATCAATGAATATTGTAAATGCACAAACAGTAATTTCTCCACATTGCAAGGTGCAATTCTGAAATTTTTTGCTTTTTCCTGCTCCTCTTAGCATGATAAAGAAGATTCAAAGAGAGTGAGATGCCAGCTCCTTTCATTCAGTCAGTAGCTTCAAACATTTCTGGTATATGAATAACATGATGTTTTTCAATGGCAAAAATCAATGAATATTGTAAATGCACAAACAGTAATTTCTCCGCATTGCAAGGTGCAATTCTGAAATTTTTTGCTTTTTCCTGCTCCTCTTAGCATGATAAAGAAGATTCAAAGAGAGTGAGATGCCAGCTCCTTTCATTCAGTCAGTAGCTTCAATCATTTCTGGACGTTTTTCAATGGCAAAAATCAATGAATATTGTAAATGCACAAACAGTAATTTCTCCGCATTGCAAGGTGCAATTCTGAAATTTTTTGCTTTTTCCTGCTCCTCTTAGCATGATAAAGAAGATTCAAAGAGAGTGAGATGCCAGCTCCTTTCATTCAGTCAGTAGCTTCAAACATTTCTGGTATATGAATAACATGATGTTTTTCAATGGCAAAAATCAATGAATATTGTAAATGCACAAACAGTAATTTCTCCGCATTGCAAGGTGCAAGTCTGAAATTTTTTGCTTTTTCCTGCTCCTCTTAGCATGATAAAGAAGATTCAAAGAGAGTGAGATGCCAGCTACTTTCATTCAGTCAGTAGCTTCAATCATTTCTGGACGTTTTTCAATGGTAAAAATCAATGAATATTGTAAATGCACAAACAGTAATTTCTCCACATTGCAAGGTGCAATTCTGAAATTTTTTGCTTTTTCCTGCTCCTCTTAGCATGATAAAGAAGATTCAAAGAGAGTGAGATGCCAGCTCCTTTCATTCAGTCAGTAGCTTCAAACATTTCTGGTATATGAATAACATGATGTTTTTCAATGGCAAAAATCAATGAATATTGTAAATGCACAAACAGTAATTTCTCCACATTGCAAGGTGCAATTCTGAAATTTTTTGCTTTTTCCTGCTCCTCTTAGCATGATAAAGAAGATTCAAAGAGAGTGAGATGCCAGCTCCTTTCATTCAGTCAGTAGCTTCAAACATTTCTGGTATATGAATAACATGATGTTTTTCAATGGCAAAAATCAATGAATATTGTAAATGCACAAACAGTAATTTCTCCGCATTGCAAGGTGCAATTCTGAAATTTTTTGCTTTTTCCTGCTCCTCTTAGCATGATAAAGAAGATTCAAAGAGAGTGAGATGCCAGCTCCTTTCATTCAGTCAGTAGCTTCAATCATTTCTGGACGTTTTTCAATGGCAAAAATCAATGAATATTGTAAATGCACAAACAGTAATTTCTCCGCATTGCAAGGTGCAATTCTGAAATTTTTTGCTTTTTCCTGCTCCTCTTAGCATGATAAAGAAGATTCAAAGAGAGTGAGATGTCAGCTCCTTTCATTCAGTCAGTAGCTTCAAACATTTCTGGTATATGAATAACATGATGTTTTTCAATGGCAAAAATCAATGAATATTGTAAATGCACAAACAGTAATTTCTCCGCATTGCAAGGTGCAATTCTGAAATTTTTTGCTTTTTCCTGCTCCTCTTAGCATGATAAAGAAGATTCAAAGAGAGTGAGATGCCAGCTCCTTTCATTCAGTCAGTAGCTTCAATCATTTCTGGACGTTTTTCAATGGCAAAAATCAATGAATATTGTAAATGCACAAACAGTAATTTCTCCGCATTGCAAGGTGCAATTCTGAAATTTTTTGCTTTTTCCTGCTCCTCTTAGCATGATAAAGAAGATTCAAAGAGAGTGAGATGCCAGCTACTTTCATTCAGTCAGTAGCTTCAATCATTTCTGGACGTTTTTCAATGGCAAAAATCAATGAATATTGTAAATGCACAAACAGTAATTTCTCCGCATTGCAAGGTGCAATTCTGAAATTTTTTGCTTTTTCCTGCTCCTCTTAGCATGATAAAGAAGATTCAAAGAGAGTGAGATGTCAGCTCCTTTCATTCAGTCAGTAGCTTCAAACATTTCTGGTATATGAATAACATGATGTTTTTCAATGGCAAAAATCAATGAATATTGTAAATGCACAAACAGTAATTTCTCCGCATTGCAAGGTGCAATTCTGAAATTTTTTGCTTTTTCCTGCTCCTCTTAGCATGATAAAGAAGATTCAAAGAGAGTGAGATGCCAGCTCCTTTCATTCAGTCAGTAGCTTCAATCATTTCTGGACGTTTTTCAATGGCAAAAATCAATGAATATTGTAAATGCACAAACAGTAATTTCTCCGCATTGCAAGGTGCAATTCTGAAATTTTTTGCTTTTTCCTGCTCCTCTTAGCATGATAAAGAAGATTCAAAGAGAGTGAGATGCCAGCTCCTTTCATTCAGTCAGTAGCTTCAAACATTTCTGGTATATGAATAACATGATGTTTTTCAATGGCAAAAATCAATGAATATTGTAAATGCACAAACAGTAATTTCTCCGCATTGCAAGGTGCAAGTCTGAAATTTTTTGCTTTTTCCTGCTCCTCTTAGCATGATAAAGAAGATTCAAAGAGAGTGAGATGCCAGCTCCTTTCATTCAGTCAGTAGCTTCAATCATTTCTGGATGTTTTTCAATGGCAAAAATCAATGAATATTGTAAATGCACAAACTGTAATTTCTCCGTATTGCAAGGTGCAATTCTGAAATTTTTTGCTTTTTCCTGCTCCTTTTAGCATGATAAAGAAGATTCAAAGAGAGTGAGATGCCAGCTCCTTTCATTCAGTCAGTAGCTTC
Source organism: Phyllobates terribilis (assembly GCF_046119375.1). Taxonomy (NCBI): domain Eukaryota; kingdom Metazoa; phylum Chordata; class Amphibia; order Anura; family Dendrobatidae; genus Phyllobates; species Phyllobates terribilis. Next base: position 104,038 of record NW_027365288.1, on the reverse strand, counting down.
AATCATTTCTGGACGTTTTTCAATGGCAAAAATCAATGAATATTGTAAATGCACAAACAGTAATTTCTCCGCATTGCAAGGTGCAATTCTGAAATTTTTTGCTTTTTCCTGCTCCTCTTAGCATGATAAAGAAGATTCAAAGAGAGTGAGATGACAGCTCCTTTCATTTAGTCAGTACCTTCAATCATTTCTGGACGTTTTTCAATGGCAAAAATCAATGAATATTGTAAATGCACAAACAGTAATTTCTCCGCATTGCAAGGTGCAATTCTGAAATTTTTTGCTTTTTCCCGCTCCTCTTAGCATGATAAAGAAGATTGAAAGAGAGTGAGGTGCCAGCTCCTTTCATTCAATCAGTAGCTTCAAACATTTCTGGTATATGAATAACATGTTTTTCAATGGCAAAAATCAATGAATATTGTAAATGCACAAACAGTAATTTCTCCGCATTGCAAGGTGCAATTCTGAAATTTTTTGATTTTTCCTGCTCCTCTTAGCATGATAAAGAAGATTCAAAGAGAGTGAGATGCCAGCTCCTTTCATTCAGTCAGTAGCTTCAATCATTTCTGGACGTTTTTCAATGGCAAAAATCAATGAATATTGTAAATGCACAAACAGTAATTTCTCCGCATTGCAAGGTGCAATTCTGAAATTTTTTGCTTTTTCCTGCTCCTCTTAGCATGATAAAGAAGATTCAAAGAGAGTGAGATGCCAGCTCCTTTCATTCAGTCAGTAGCTTCAAACATTTCTGGTATATGAATAACATGATGTTTTTCAATGGCAAAAATCAATGAATATTGTAAATGCACAAACAGTAATTTCTCCGCATTGCAAGGTGCAAGTCTGAAATTTTTTGCTTTTTCCTGCTCCTCTTAGCATGATAAAGAAGATTCAAAGAGAGTGAGATGCCAGCTACTTTCATTCAGTCAGTAGCTTCAATCATTTCTGGACGTTTTTCAATGGTAAAAATCAATGAATATTGTAAATGCACAAACAGTAATTTCTCCACATTGCAAGGTGCAATTCTGAAATTTTTTGCTTTTTCCTGCTCCTCTTAGCATGATAAAGAAGATTCAAAGAGAGTGAGTTGCCAGCTCCTTTCATTCAGTCAGTAGCTTCAAACATTTCTGGTATATGAATAACATGATGTTTTTCAATGGCAAAAATCAATGAATATTGTAAATGCACAAACAGTAATTTCTCCACATTGCAAGGTGCAATTCTGAAATTTTTTGCTTTTTCCTGCTCCTCTTAGCATGATAAAGAAGATTCAAAGAGAGTGAGATGCCAGCTCCTTTCATTCAGTCAGTAGCTTCAAACATTTCTGGTATATGAATAACATGATGTTTTTCAATGGCAAAAATCAATGAATATTGTAAATGCACAAACAGTAATTTCTCCGCATTGCAAGGTGCAATTCTGAAATTTTTTGCTTTTTCCTGCTCCTCTTAGCATGATAAAGAAGATTCAAAGAGAGTGAGATGCCAGCTCCTTTCATTCAGTCAGTAGCTTCAATCATTTCTGGACGTTTTTCAATGGCAAAAATCAATGAATATTGTAAATGCACAAACAGTAATTTCTCCGCATTGCAAGGTGCAATTCTGAAATTTTTTGCTTTTTCCTGCTCCTCTTAGCATGATAAAGAAGATTCAAAGAGAGTGAGATGACAGCTCCTTTCATTTAGTCAGTACCTTCAATCATTTCTGGACGTTTTTCAATGGCAAAAATCAATGAATATTGTAAATGCACAAACAGTAATTTCTCCGCATTGCAAGGTGCAATTCTGAAATTTTTTGCTTTTTCCCGCTCCTCTTAGCATGATAAAGAAGATTGAAAGAGAGTGAGGTGCCAGCTCCTTTCATTCAGTCAGTAGCTTCAAACATTTCTGGTATATGAATAACATGTTTTTCAATGGCAAAAATCAATGAATATTGTAAATGCACAAACAGTAATTTCTCCGCATTGCAAGGTGCAATTCTGAAATTTTTTGATTTTTCCTGCTCCTCTTAGCATGATAAAGAAGATTCAAAGAGAGTGAGATGCCAGCTCCTTTCATTCAGTCAGTAGCTTCAATCATTTCTGGACGTTTTTCAATGGCAAAAATCAATGAATATTGTAAATGCACAAACAGTAATTTCTCCGCATTGCAAGGTGCAATTCTGAAATTTTTTGCTTTTTCCTGCTCCTCTTAGCATGATAAAGAAGATTCAAAGAGAGTGAGATGCCAGCTCCTTTCATTCAGTCAGTAGCTTCAAACATTTCTGGTATATGAATAACATGATGTTTTTCAATGGCAAAAATCAATGAATATTGTAAATGCACAAACAGTAATTTCTCCGCATTGCAAGGTGCAATTCTGAAATTTTTTGCTTTTTCCTGCTCCTCTTAGCATGATAAAGAAGATTCAAAGAGAGTGAGATGCCAGCTCCTTTCATTCAGTCAGTAGCTTCAAACATTTCTGGTATATGAATAACATGATGTTTTTCAATGGCAAAAATCAATGAATATTGTAAATGCACAAACAGTAATTTCTCCGCATTGCAAGGTGCAAGTCTGAAATTTTTTGCTTTTTCCTGCTCCTCTTAGCATGATAAAGAAGATTCAAAGAGAGTGAGATGCCAGCTACTTTCATTCAGTCAGTAGCTTCAATCATTTCTGGACGTTTTTCAATGGTAAAAATCAATGAATATTGTAAATGCACAAACAGTAATTTCTCCACATTGCAAGGTGCAATTCTGAAATTTTTTGCTTTTTCCTGCTCCTCTTAGCATGATAAAGGAGATTCAAAGAGAGTGAGATGCCAGCTCCTTTCATTCAGTCAGTAGCTTCAAACATTTCTGGTATATGAATAACATGATGTTTTTCAATGGCAAAAATCAATGAATATTGTAAATGCACAAACAGTAATTTCTCCGCATTGCAAGGTGCAATTCTGAAATTTTTTGCTTTTTCCTGCTCCTCTTAGCATGATAAAGAAGATTCAAAGAGAGTGAGATGCCAGCTCCTTTCATTCAGTCAGTAGCTTCAATCATTTCTGGATGTTTTTCAATGGCAAAAATCAATGAATATTGTAAATGCACAAACAGTAATTTCTCCGCATTGCAAGGTGCAATTCTGAAATTTTTTGCTTTTTCCTGCTCCTCTTAGCATGATAAAGAAGATTCAAAGAGAGTGAGATGCCAGCTCCTTTCATTCAGTCAGTAGCTTCAATCATTTCTGGACGTTTTTCAATGGCAAAAATCAATGAATATTGTAAATGCACAAACAGTAATTTCTCCGCATTGCAAGGTGCAATTCTGAAATTTTTTGCTTTTTCCTGCTCCTCTTAGCATGATAAAGAAGATTCAAAGAGAGTGAGATGTCAGCTTCTTTCATTCAGTCAGTAGCTTCAAACATTTCTGGTATATGAATAACATGATGTTTTTCAATGGCAAAAATCAATGAATATTGTAAATGCACAAACAGTAATTTCTCCGCATTGCAAGGTGCAATTCTGAAATTTTTTGCTTTTTCCTGCTCCTCTTAGCATGATAAAGAAGATTCAAAGAGAGTGAGATGCCAGCTCCTTTCATTCAGTCAGTAGCTTCAATCATTTCTGGACGTTTTTCAATGGCAAAAATCAATGAATATTGTAAATGCACAAACAGTAATTTCTCCGCATTGCAAGGTGCAATTCTGAAATTTTTTGCTTTTTCCTGCTCCTCTTAGCATGATAAAGAAGATTCAAAGAGAGTGAGATGCCAGCTCCTTTCATTCAGTCAGTAGCTTCAAACATTTCTGGTATATGAATAACATGATGTTTTTCAATGGCAAAAATCAATGAATATTGTAAATGCACAAACAGTAATTTCTCCGCATTGCAAGGTGCAAGTCTGAAATTTTTTGCTTTTTCCTGCTCCTCTTAGCATGATAAAGAAGATTCAAAGAGAGTGAGATGCCAGCTCCTTTCATTCAGTCAGTAGCTTCAATCATTTCTGGATGTTTTTCAATGGCAAAAATCAATGAATATTGTAAATGCACAAACTGTAATTTCTCCGTATTGCAAGGTGCAATTCTGAAATTTTTTGCTTTTTCCTGCTCCTCTTAGCATGATAAAGAAGATTCAAAGAGAGTGAGATGCCAGCTCCTTTCATTCAGTCAGTAGCTTCAATCATTTCTGGACGTTTTTCAATGGCAAAAATCAATGAATATTGTAAATGCACAAACAGTAATTTCTCCGCATTGCAAGGTGCAATTCTGAAATTTTTTGCTTTTTCCTGCTCCTCTTAGCATGATAAAGAAGATTCAAAGAGAGTGAGATGACAGCTCCTTTCATTTAGTCAGTACCTTCAATCATTTCTGGACGTTTTTCAATGGCAAAAATCAATGAATATTGTAAATGCACAAACAGTAATTTCTCCGCATTGCAAGGTGCAATTCTGAAATTTTTTGCTTTTTCCCGCTCCTCTTTCATGATAAAGAAGATTGAAAGAGAGTGAGGTGCCAGCTCCTTTCATTCAGTCAGTAGCTTCAAACATTTCTGGTATATGAATAACATGTTTTTCAATGGCAAAAATCAATGAATATTGTAAATGCACAAACAGTAATTTCTCCGCATTGCAAGGTGCAATTCTGAAATTTTTTGATTTTTCCTGCTCCTCTTAGCATGATAAAGAAGATTCAAAGAGAGTGAGATGCCAGCTCCTTTCATTCAGTCAGTAGCTTCAATCATTTCTGGACGTTTTTCAATGGCAAAAATCAATGAATATTGTAAATGCACAAACAGTAATTTCTCCGCATTGCAAGGTGCAATTCTGAAATTTTTTGCTTTTTCCTGCTCCTCTTAGCATGATAAAGAAGATTCAAAGAGAGTGAGATGACAGCTCCTTTCATTTAGTCAGTACCTTCAATCATTTCTGGACGTTTTTCAATGGCAAAAATCAATGAATATTGTAAATGCACAAACAGTAATTTCTCCGCATTGCAAGGTGCAATTCTGAAATTTTTTGCTTTTTCCCGCTCCTCTTAGCATGATAAAGAAGATTGAAAGAGAGTGAGATGCCAGCTCCTTTCATTCAGTCAGTAGCTTCAAACATTTCTGGTATATGAATAACATGATGTTTTTCAATGGCAAAAATCAATGAATATTGTAAATGCACAAACAGTAATTTCTCCGCATTGCAAGGTGCAATTCTGAAATTTTTTGCTTTTTCCTGCTCCTCTTAGCATGATAAAGAAGATTCAAAGAGAGTGAGATGCCAGCTCCTTTCATTCAGTCAGTAGCTTCAAACATTTCTGGTATATGAATAACATGATGTTTTTCAATGGCAAAAATCAATGAATATTGTAAATGCACAAACAGTAATTTCTCCGCATTGCAAGGTGCAAGTCTGAAATTTTTTGCTTTTTCCTGCTCCTCTTAGCATGATAAAGAAGATTCAAAGAGAGTGAGATGCCAGCTACTTTCATTCAGTCAGTAGCTTCAATCATTTCTGGACGTTTTTCAATGGCAAAAATCAATGAATATTGTAAATGCACAAACAGTAATTTCTCCACATTGCAAGGTGCAATTCTGAAATTTTTTGCTTTTTCCTGCTCCTCTTAGCATGATAAAGAAGATTCAAAGAGAGTGAGATGCCAGCTCCTTTCATTCAGTCAGTAGCTTCAAACATTTCTGGTATATGAATAACATGGTTTTTCAATGGCAAAAATCAATGAATATTGTAAATGCACAAACAGTAATTTCTCCGCATTGCAAGGTGCAAGTCTGAAATTTTTTGCTTTTTCCTGCTCCTCTTAGCATGATAAAGAAGATTCAAAGAGAGTGAGATGCCAGCTCCTTTCATTCAGTCAGTAGCTTCAATCATTTCTGGATGTTTTTCAATGGCAAAAATCAATGAATATTGTAAATGCACAAACTGTAATTTCTCCGTATTGCAAGGTGCAATTCTGAAATTTTTTGCTTTTTCCTGCTCCTCTTAGCATGATAAAGAAGATTCAAAGAGAGTGAGATGCCAGCTCCTTTCATTCAGTCAGTAGCTTCAATCATTTCTGGATGTTTTTCAATGGCAAAAATCAATGAATATTGTAAATGCACAAACAGTAATTTCTCCGCATTGCAAGGTGCAATTCTGAAATTTTTTGCTTTTTCCTGCTCCTCTTAGCATGATAAAGAAGATTCAAAGAGAGTGAGATGACAGCTCCTTTCATTTAGTCAGTACCTTCAATCATTTCTGGACGTTTTTCAATGGCAAAAATCAATGAATATTGTAAATGCACAAACAGTAATTTCTCCGCATTGCAAGGTGCAATTCTGAAATTTTTTGCTTTTTCCCGCTCCTCTTAGCATGATAAAGAAGATTGAAAGAGAGTGAGGTGCCAGCTCCTTTCATTCAGTCAGTAGCTTCAAACATTTCTGGTATATGAATAACATGTTTTTCAATGGCAAAAATCAATGAATATTGTAAATGCACAAACAGTAATTTCTCCGCATTGCAAGGTGCAATTCTGAAATTTTTTGATTTTTCCTGCTCCTCTTAGCATGATAAAGAAGATTCAAAGAGAGTGAGATGCCAGCTCCTTTCATTCAGTCAGTAGCTTCAATCATTTCTGGACGTTTTTCAATGGCAAAAATCAATGAATATTGTAAATGCACAAACAGTAATTTCTCCGCATTGCAAGGTGCAATTCTGAAATTTTTTGCTTTTTCCTGCTCCTCTTAGCATGATAAAGAAGATTCAAAGAGAGTGAGATGCCAGCTCCTTTCATTCAGTCAGTAGCTTCAAACATTTCTGGTATATGAATAACATGATGTTTTTCAATGGCAAAAATCAATGAATATTGTAAATGCACAAACAGTAATTTCTCCGCATTGCAAGGTGCAATTCTGAAATTTTTTGCTTTTTCCTGCTCCTCTTAGCATGATAAAGAAGATTCAAAGAGAGTGAGATGCCAGCTCCTTTCATTCAGTCAGTAGCTTCAAACATTTCTGGTATATGAATAACATGATGTTTTTCAATGGCAAAAATCAATGAATATTGTAAATGCACAAACAGTAATTTCTCCGCATTGCAAGGTGCAAGTCTGAAATTTTTTGCTTTTTCCTGCTCCTCTTAGCATGATAAAGAAGATTCAAAGAGAGTGAGATGCCAGCTACTTTCATTCAGTCAGTAGCTTCAATCATTTCTGGACGTTTTTCAATGGTAAAAATCAATGAATATTGTAAATGCACAAACAGTAATTTCTCCACATTGCAAGGTGCAATTCTGAAATTTTTTGCTTTTTCCTGCTCCTCTTAGCATGATAAAGAAGATTCAAAGAGAGTGAGATGACAGCTCCTTTCATTTAGTCAGTACCTTCAATCATTTCTGGACGTTTTTCAATGGCAAAAATCAATGAATATTGTAAATGCACAAACAGTAATTTCTCCGCATTGCAAGGTGCAATTCTGAAATTTTTTGCTTTTTCCCGCTCCTCTTAGCATGATAAAGAAGATTGAAAGAGAGTGAGATGCCAGCTCCTTTCATTCAGTCAGTAGCTTCAAACATTTCTGGTATATGAATAACATGATGTTTTTCAATGGCAAAAATCAATGAATATTGTAAATGCACAAACAGTAATTTCTCCGCATTGCAAGGTGCAATTCTGAAATTTTTTGCTTTTTCCTGCTCCTCTTAGCATGATAAAGAAGATTCAAAGAGAGTGAGATGCCAGCTCCTTTCATTCAGTCAGTAGCTTCAAACATTTCTGGTATATGAATAACATGATGTTTTTCAATGGCAAAAATCAATGAATATTGTAAATGCACAAACAGTAATTTCTCCGCATTGCAAGGTGCAAGTCTGAAATTTTTTGCTTTTTCCTGCTCCTCTTAGCATGATAAAGAAGATTCAAAGAGAGTGAGATGCCAGCTACTTTCATTCAGTCAGTAGCTTCAATCATTTCTGGACGTTTTTCAATGGCAAAAATCAATGAATATTGTAAATGCACAAACAGTAATTTCTCCACATTGCAAGGTGCAATTCTGAAATTTTTTGCTTTTTCCTGCTCCTCTTAGCATGATAAAGAAGATTCAAAGAGAGTGAGATGCCAGCTCCTTTCATTCAGTCAGTAGCTTCAAACATTTCTGGTATATGAATAACATGGTTTTTCAATGGCAAAAATCAATGAATATTGTAAATGCACAAACAGTAATTTCTCCGCATTGCAAGGTGCAAGTCTGAAATTTTTTGCTTTTTCCTGCTCCTCTTAGCATGATAAAGAAGATTCAAAGAGAGTGAGATGCCAGCTCCTTTCATTCAGTCAGTAGCTTCAATCATTTCTGGATGTTTTTCAATGGCAAAAATCAATGAATATTGTAAATGCACAAACTGTAATTTCTCCGTATTGCAAGGTGCAATTCTGAAATTTTTTGCTTTTTCCTGCTCCTCTTAGCATGATAAAGAAGATTCAAAGAGAGTGAGATGCCAGCTCCTTTCATTCAGTCAGTAGCTTCAATCATTTCTGGATGTTTTTCAATGGCAAAAATCAATGAATATTGTAAATGCACAAACAGTAATTTCTCCGCATTGCAAGGTGCAATTCTGAAATTTTTTGCTTTTTCCTGCTCCTCTTAGCATGATAAAGAAGATTCAAAGAGAGTGAGATGACAGCTCCTTTCATTTAGTCAGTACCTTCAATCATTTCTGGACGTTTTTCAATGGCAAAAATCAATGAATATTGTAAATGCACAAACAGTAATTTCTCCGCATTGCAAGGTGCAATTCTGAAATTTTTTGCTTTTTCCCGCTCCTCTTAGCATGATAAAGAAGATTGAAAGAGAGTGAGGTGCCAGCTCCTTTCATTCAGTCAGTAGCTTCAAACATTTCTGGTATATGAATAACATGTTTTTCAATGGCAAAAATCAATGAATATTGTAAATGCACAAACAGTAATTTCTCCGCATTGCAAGGTGCAATTCTGAAATTTTTTGATTTTTCCTGCTCCTCTTAGCATGATAAAGAAGATTCAAAGAGAGTGAGATGCCAGCTCCTTTCATTCAGTCAGTAGCTTCAATCATTTCTGGACGTTTTTCAATGGCAAAAATCAATGAATATTGTAAATGCACAAACAGTAATTTCTCCGCATTGCAAGGTGCAATTCTGAAATTTTTTGCTTTTTCCTGCTCCTCTTAGCATGATAAAGAAGATTCAAAGAGAGTGAGATGCCAGCTCCTTTCATTCAGTCAGTAGCTTCAAACATTTCTGGTATATGAATAACATGATGTTTTTCAATGGCAAAAATCAATGAATATTGTAAATGCACAAACAGTAATTTCTCCGCATTGCAAGGTGCAATTCTGAAATTTTTTGCTTTTTCCTGCTCCTCTTAGCATGATAAAGAAGATTCAAAGAGAGTGAGATGCCAGCTCCTTTCATTCAGTCAGTAGCTTCAAACATTTCTGGTATATGAATAACATGATGTTTTTCAATGGCAAAAATCAATGAATATTGTAAATGCACAAACAGTAATTTCTCCGCATTGCAAGGTGCAAGTCTGAAATTTTTTGCTTTTTCCTGCTCCTCTTAGCATGATAAAGAAGATTCAAAGAGAGTGAGATGCCAGCTACTTTCATTCAGTCAGTAGCTTCAATCATTTCTGGACGTTTTTCAATGGTAAAAATCAATGAATATTGTAAATGCACAAACAGTAATTTCTCCACATTGCAAGGTGCAATTCTGAAATTTTTTGCTTTTTCCTGCTCCTCTTAGCATGATAAAGAAGATTCAAAGAGAGTGAGATGCCAGCTCCTTTCATTCAGTCAGTAGCTTCAAACATTTCTGGTATATGAATAACATGATGTTTTTCAATGGCAAAAATCAATGAATATTGTAAATGCACAAACAGTAATTTCTCCGCATTGCAAGGTGCAATTCTGAAATTTTTTGCTTTTTCCTGCTCCTCTTAGCATGATAAAGAAGATTCAAAGAGAGTGAGATGCCAGCTCCTTTCATTCAGTCAGTAGCTTCAATCATTTCTGGATGTTTTTCAATGGCAAAAATCAATGAATATTGTAAATGCACAAACTGTAATTTCTCCGCATTGCAAGGTGCAATTCTGAAATTTTTTGCTTTTTCCTGCTCCTCTTAGCATGATAAAGAAGATTCAAAGAGAGTGAGATGCCAGCTCCTTTCATTCAGTCAGTAGCTTCAATCATTTCTGGACGTTTTTCAGTGGCAAAAATCAATGAATATTGTAAATGCACAAACAGTAATTTCTCCGCATTGCAAGGTGCAATTCTGAAATTTTTTGCTTTTTCCTGCTCCTCTTAGCATGATAAAGAAGATTCAAAGAGAGTGAGAAGCCAGCTCCTTTCATTCAGTCAGTACCTTCAATCATTTCTGGACGTTTTTCAATGGCAAAAATCAATGAATATTGTAAATGCACAAACAGTAATTTCTCCGCATTGCAAGGTGCAAGTCTGAAATTTTTTGCTTTTTCCTGCTCCTCTTAGCATGATAAAGAAGATTCAAAGAGAGTGAGATGCCAGCTACTTTCATTCAGTCAGTAGCTTCAATCATTTCTGGACGTTTTTCAATGGTAAAAATCAATGAATATTGTAAATGCACAAACAGTAATTTCTCCACATTGCAAGGTGCAATTCTGAAATTTTTTGCTTTTTCCTGCTCCTCTTAGCATGATAACGAAGATTCAAAGAGAGTGAGATGCCAGCTCCTTTCATTCAGTCAGTAGCTTCAAACATTTCTGGTATATGAATAACATGATGTTTTTCAATGGCAAAAATCAATGAATATTGTAAATGCACAAACAGTAATTTCTCCGCATTGCAAGGTGCAATTCTGAAATTTTTTGCTTTTTCCTGCTCCTCTTAGCATGATAAAGAAGATTCAAAGAGAGTGAGATGCCAGCTCCTTTCATTCAGTCAGTAGCTTCAATCATTTCTGGATGTTTTTCAATGGCAAAAATCAATGAATATTGTAAATGCACAAACTGTAATTTCTCCGCATTGCAAGGTGCAATTCTGAAATTTTTTGCTTTTTCCTGCTCCTCAGCATGATAAAGAAGATTCAAAGAGAGTGAGATGCCAGCTCCTTTCATTCAGTCAGTAGCTTCAATCATTTCTGGACGTTTTTCAATGGCAAAAATCAATGAATATTGTAAATGCACAAACAGTAATTTCTCCGCATTGCAAGGTGCAATTCTGAAATTTTTTGCTTTTTCCTGCTCCTCTTAGCATGATAAAGAAGATTCAAAGAGAGTGAGATGCCAGCTCCTTTCATTCAGTCAGTAGCTTCAATCATTTCTGGACGTTTTTCAATGGCAAAAATCAATGAATATTGTAAATGCACAAACAGTAATTTCTCCGCATTGCAAGGTGCAATTCTGAAATTTTTTGCTTTTTCCCGCTCCTCTTAGCATGATAAAGAAGATTCAAAGAGAGTGAGGTGCCAGCTCCTTTCATTCAGTCAGTAGCTTCAAACATTTCTGGTATATGAATAACATGTTTTTCAATGGCAAAAATCAATGAATATTGTAAATGCACAAACAGTAATTTCTCCGCATTGCAAGGTGCAATTCTGAAATTTTTTGATTTTTCCTGCTCCTCTTAGCATGATAAAGAAGATTCAAAGAGAGTGAGATGCCAGCTCCTTTCATTCAGTCAGTAGCTTCAATCATTTCTGGACGTTTTTCAATGGCAAAAATCAATGAATATTGTAAAAGCACAAACAGTAATTTCTCCGCATTGCAAGGTGCAATTCTGAAATTTTTTGCTTTTTCCTGCTCCTCTTAGCATGATAAAGATTCAAAGAGAGTGAGATGCCAGCTCCTTTCATTCAGTCAGTAGCTTCAAACATTTCTGGTATATGAATAACATGATGTTTTTCAATGGCAAAAATCAATGAATATTGTAAATGCACAAACAGTAATTTCTCCGCATTGCAAGGTGCAATTCTGAAATTTTTTGCTTTTTCCTGCTCCTCTTAGCATGATAAAGAAGATTCAAAGAGAGTGAGATGCCAGCTCCTTTCATTCAGTCAGTAGCTTCAAACATTTCTGGTATATGAATAACATGATGTTTTTCAATGGCAAAAATCAATGAATATTGTAAATGCACAAACAGTAATTTCTCCGCATTGCAAGGTGCAAGTCTGAAATTTTTTGCTTTTTCCTGCTCCTCTTAGCATGATAAAGAAGATTCAAAGAGAGTGAGATGCCAGCTACTTTCATTCAGTCAGTAGCTTCAATCATTTCTGGACGTTTTTCAATGGCAAAAATCAATGAATATTGTAAATGCACAAACAGTAATATCTCCACATTGCACGGTGCAATTCTGAAATTTTTAGCTTTTTCCTGTTAATCCTAGCATGATAAAGAAGATTCAAAGAGAGTGAGATGCCAGCTCCTTTCATTCAGTCAGTAGCTTCAAACATTTCTGGTATATGAAAAACATGTTTTTCAATGGCAAAAATCAATGAATATTGTAAATGCACAAACAATAATATCTCCACATTGCAAGGTGCAATTCTGAAATTTTTTGCTTTTTCCTGTTAATCCTAGCATGATAAAGAAGATTCAAAGAGAGTGAGATGCCAGCTCCTTTCATTCAGTCAGTAGCTTCAAACATTTCTGGTATATGAAAAACATGTTTTTCAATGGCAAAAATCAATGAATATTGTAAATGCACAAACAGTAATATCTCCACATTGCAAGGTGCAATTCTGAAATTTTTTGCTTTTTCCTGCTAATCCTAGCATGATAAAGAAGATTCAAAGAGAGTGAGATGCCAGCTCCTTTCATTCAGTCAGTAGCTTCAAACATTTCTGGTATATGAAAAACATGTTTTTCAATGGCAAAAATCAATGAATATTGTAAATGCACAAACAGTAATATCTCCACATTGCACGGTGCAATTCTGAAATTTTTAGCTTTATCCTGTTAATCCTAGCATGATAAAGAAGATTCAAAGAGAGTGAGATGCCAGCTCCTTTCATTCAGTCAGTAGCTTCAAACATTTCTGGTATATGAAAAACATGTTTTTCAATGGCAAAAATCAATGAATATTGTAAATGCACAAACAGTAATATCTCCACATTGCAAGGTGCAATTCTGAAATTTTTTGCTTTTTCCTGTTAATCCTAGCATGATAAAGAAGATTCAAAGAGAGTGAGATGCCAGCTCCTTTCATTCAGTCAGTAGCTTCAAACATTTCTGGTATATGAAAAACATGTTTTTCAATGGCAAAAATCAATGAATATTGTAAATGCACAAACAGTAATTTCTCCGCATTGCAAGGTGCAAGTCTGAAATTTTTTGCTTTTTCCTGCTCCTCTTAGCATGATAAAGAAGATTCAAAGAGAGTGAGATGCCAGCTCCTTTCATTCAGTCAGTAGCTTCAATCATTTCTGGACGTTTTTCAATGGCAAAAATCAATGAATATTGTAAATGCACAAACAGTAATTTCTCCGCATTGCAAGGTGCAATTCTGAAATTTTTTGCTTTTTCCTGCTCCTCTTAGCATGATAAAGAAGATTCAAAGAGAGTGAGATGCCAGCTCCTTTCATTCAGTCAGTAGCTTCAAACATTTCTGGTATATGAATAACATGATGTTTTTCAATGGCAAAAATCAATGAATATTGTAAATGCACAAACAGTAATTTCTCCGCATTGCAAGGTGCAAGTCTGAAATTTTTTGCTTTTTCCTGCTCCTCTTAGCATGATAAAGAAGATTCAAAGAGAGTGAGATGCCAGTTACTTTCATGCAGTCAGTAGCTTCAATCATTTCTGGACGTTTTTCAATGGTAAAAATCAATGAATATTGTAAATGCACAAACAGTAATTTCTCCACATTGCAAGGTGCAATTCTGAAATTTTTTGCTTTTTCCTGCTCCTCTTAGCATGATAAAGAAGATTCAAAGAGAGTGAGATGCCAGCTCCTTTCATTCAGTCAGTAGCTTCAAACATTTCTGGTATATGAATAACATGATGTTTTTCAATGGCAAAAATCAATGAATATTGTAAATGCAAACAGTAATTTCTCCGCATTGCAAGGTGCAATTCTGAAATTTTTTGCTTTTTCCTGCTCCTCTTAGCATGATAAAGAAGATTCAAAGAGAGTGAGATGCCAGCTCCTTTCATTCAGTCAGTAGCTTCAAACATTTCTGGTATATGAATAACATGATGTTTTTCAATGGCAAAAATCAATGAATATTGTAAATGCACAAACAGTAATTTCTCCGCATTGCAAGGTGCAATTTTGAAATTTTTTGCTTTTTCCTGCTCCTCTTAGCATGATAAAGAAGATTCAAAGAGAGTGAGATGCCAGCTCCTTTGATTCAGTCAGTAGCTTCAAACATTTCTGGTATATGAATAACATGATGTTTTTCAATGGCAAAAATCAATGAATATTGTAAATGCACAAACAGTAATTTCTCCGCATTGCAAGGTGCAAGTCTGAAATTTTTTGCTTTTTCCTGCTCCTCTTAGCATGATAAAGAAGATTCAAAGAGAGTGAGATGCCAGCTACTTTCATTCAGTCAGTAGCTTCAAACATTTCTGGTATATGAAAAACATGTTTTTCAATGGCAAAAATCAATGAATATTGTAAATGCACAAACAGTAATATCTCCACATTGCAAGGTGCAATTCTGAAATTTTTTGCTTTTTCCTGTTAATCCTAGCATGATAAAGAAGATTCAAAGAGAGTGAGATGCCAGCTCCTTTCATTCAGTCAGTAGCTTCAAACATTTCTGGTATATGAAAAACATGTTTTTCAATGGCAAAAATCAATGAATATTGTAAATGCACAAACAGTAATTTCTCCGCATTGCAAGGTGCAAGTCTGAAATTTTTTGCTTTTTCCTGCTCCTCTTAGCATGATAAAGAAGATTCAAAGAGAGTGAGATGCCAGCTCCTTTCATTCAGTCAGTAGCTTCAAACATTTCTGGTATATGAAAAACATGTTTTTCAATGGCAAAAATCAATGAATATTGTAAATGCACAAACAGTAATTTCTCCGCATTGCAAGGTGCAAGTCTGAAATTTTTTGCTTTTTCCTGCTCCTCTTAGCATGATAAAGAAGATTCAAAGAGAGTGAGATGCCAGCTCCTTTCATTCAGTCAGTAGCTTCAATCATTTCTGGACGTTTTTCAATGGCAAAAATCAATGAATATTGTAAATGCACAAACAGTAATTTCTCCGCATTGCAAGGTGCAATTCTGAAATTTTTTGCTTTTTCCTGCTCCTCTTAGCATGATAAAGAAGATTCAAAGAGAGTGAGATGCCAGCTCCTTTCATTCAGTCAGTAGCTTCAAACATTTCTGGTATATGAATAACATGATGTTTTTCAATGGCAAAAATCAATGAATATTGTAAATGCACAAACAGTAATTTCTCCGCATTGCAAGGTGCAAGTCTGAAATTTTTTGCTTTTTCCTGCTCCTCTTAGCATGATAAAGAAGATTCAAAGAGAGTGAGATGCCAGTTACTTTCATGCAGTCAGTAGCTTCAATCATTTCTGGACGTTTTTCAATGGTAAAAATCAATGAATATTGTAAATGCACAAACAGTAATTTCTCCACATTGCAAGGTGCAATTCTGAAATTTTTTGCTTTTTCCTGCTCCTCTTAGCATGATAAAGAAGATTCAAAGAGAGTGAGATGCCAGCTCCTTTCATTCAGTCAGTAGCTTCAAACATTTCTGGTATATGAATAACATGATGTTTTTCAATGGCAAAAATCAATGAATATTGTAAATGCAAACAGTAATTTCTCCGCATTGCAAGGTGCAATTCTGAAATTTTTTGCTTTTTCCTGCTCCTCTTAGCATGATAAAGAAGATTCAAAGAGAGTGAGATGCCAGCTCCTTTCATTCAGTCAGTAGCTTCAAACATTTCTGGTATATGAATAACATGATGTTTTTCAATGGCAAAAATCAATGAATATTGTAAATGCACAAACAGTAATTTCTCCGCATTGCAAGGTGCAATTTTGAAATTTTTTGCTTTTTCCTGCTCCTCTTAGCATGATAAAGAAGATTCAAAGAGAGTGAGATGCCAGCTCCTTTGATTCAGTCAGTAGCTTCAAACATTTCTGGTATATGAATAACATGATGTTTTTCAATGGCAAAAATCAATGAATATTGTAAATGCACAAACAGTAATTTCTCCGCATTGCAAGGTGCAAGTCTGAAATTTTTTGCTTTTTCCTGCTCCTCTTAGCATGATAAAGAAGATTCAAAGAGAGTGAGATGCCAGCTACTTTCATTCAGTCAGTAGCTTCAATCATTTCTGGACGTTTTTCAATGGTAAAAATCAATGAATATTGTAAATGCACAAACAGTAATTTCTCCACATTGCAAGGTGCAATTCTGAAATTTTTTGCTTTTTCCTGCTCCTCTTAGCATGATAAAGAAGATTCAAAGAGAGTGAGATGCCAGCTCCTTTCATTCAGTCAGTAGCTTCAAACATTTCTGGTATATGAATAACATGATGTTTTTCAATGGCAAAAATCAATGAATATTGTAAATGCACAAACAGTAATTTCTCCGCATTGCAAGGTGCAAGTCTGAAATTTTTTGCTTTTTCCTGCTCCTCTTAGCATGATAAAGAAGATTCAAAGAGAGTGAGATGCCAGCTACTTTCATTCAGTCAGTAGCTTCAATCATTTCTGGACGTTTTTCAATGGTAAAAATCAATGAATATTGTAAATGCACAAACAGTAATTTCTCCACATTGCAAGGTGCAATTCTGAAATTTTTTGCTTTTTCCTGCTCCTCTTAGCATGATAAAGAAGATTCAAAGAGAGTGAGATGCCAGCTCCTTTCATTCAGTCAGTAGCTTCAAACATTTCTGGTATATGAATAATATGATGTTTTTCAATGGCAAAAATCAATGAATATTGTAAATGCACAAACAGTAATTTCTCCACATTGCAAGGTGCAATTCTGAAATTTTTTGCTTTTTCCTGCTCCTCTTAGCATGATAAAGAAGATTCAAAGAGAGTGAGATGCCAGCTCCTTTCATTCAGTCAGTAGCTTCAAACATTTCTGGTATATGAATAACATGATGTTTTTCAATGGCAAAAATCAATGAATATTGTAAATGCACAAACAGTAATTTCTCCGCATTGCAAGGTGCAATTCTGAAATTTTTTGCTTTTTCCTGCTCCTCTTAGCATGATAAAGAAGATTCAAAGAGAGTGAGATGCCAGCTCCTTTCATTCAGTCAGTAGCTTCAATCATTTCTGGACGTTTTTCAATGGCAAAAATCAATGAATATTGTAAATGCACAAACAGTAATTTCTCCGCATTGCAAGGTGCAATTCTGAAATTTTTTGCTTTTTCCTGCTCCTCTTAGCATGATAAAGAAGATTCAAAGAGAGTGAGATGCCAGCTCCTTTCATTCAGTCAGTAGCTTCAAACATTTCTGGTATATGAATAACATGATGTTTTTCAATGGCAAAAATCAATGAATATTGTAAATGCACAAACAGTAATTTCTCCGCATTGCAAGGTGCAAGTCTGAAATTTTTTGCTTTTTCCTGCTCCTCTTAGCATGATAAAGAAGATTCAAAGAGAGTGAGATGCCAGCTACTTTCATTCAGTCAGTAGCTTCAATCATTTCTGGACGTTTTTCAATGGTAAAAATCAATGAATATTGTAAATGCACAAACAGTAATTTCTCCACATTGCAAGGTGCAATTCTGAAATTTTTTGCTTTTTCCTGCTCCTCTTAGCATGATAAAGAAGAATCAAAGAGAGTGAGATGCCAGCTCCTTTCATTCAGTCAGTAGCTTCAAACATTTCTGGTATATGAATAACATGATGTTTTTCAATGGCAAAAATCAATGAATATTGTAAATGCACAAACAGTAATTTCTCCACATTGCAAGGTGCAATTCTGAAATTTTTTGCTTTTTCCTGCTCCTCTTAGCATGATAAAGAAGATTCAAAGAGAGTGAGATGCCAGCTCCTTTCATTCAGTCAGTAGCTTCAAACATTTCTGGTATATGAATAACATGATGTTTTTCAATGGCAAAAATCAATGAATATTGTAAATGCACAAACAGTAATTTCTCCGCATTGCAAGGTGCAATTCTGAAATTTTTTGCTTTTTCCTGCTCCTCTTAGCATGATAAAGAAGATTCAAAGAGAGTGAGATGCCAGCTCCTTTCATTCAGTCAGTAGCTTCAATCATTTCTGGACGTTTTTCAATGGCAAAAATCAATGAATATTGTAAATGCACAAACAGTAATTTCTCCGCATTGCAAGGTGCAATTCTGAAATTTTTTGCTTTTTCCTGCTCCTCTTAGCATGATAAAGAAGATTCAAAGAGAGTGAGATGTCAGCTCCTTTCATTCAGTCAGTAGCTTCAAACATTTCTGGTATATGAATAACATGATGTTTTTCAATGGCAAAAATCAATGAATATTGTAAATGCACAAACAGTAATTTCTCCGCATTGCAAGGTGCAATTCTGAAATTTTTTGCTTTTTCCTGCTCCTCTTAGCATGATAAAGAAGATTCAAAGAGAGTGAGATGCCAGCTCCTTTCATTCAGTCAGTAGCTTCAATCATTTCTGGACGTTTTTCAATGGCAAAAATCAATGAATATTGTAAATGCACAAACAGTAATTTCTCCGCATTGCAAGGTGCAATTCTGAAATTTTTTGCTTTTTCCTGCTCCTCTTAGCATGATAAAGAAGATTCAAAGAGAGTGAGATGCCAGCTCCTTTCATTCAGTCAGTAGCTTCAAACATTTCTGGTATATGAATAACATGATGTTTTTCAATGGCAAAAATCAATGAATATTGTAAATGCACAAACAGTAATTTCTCCGCATTGCAAGGTGCAAGTCTGAAATTTTTTGCTTTTTCCTGCTCCTCTTAGCATGATAAAGAAGATTCAAAGAGAGTGAGATGCCAGCTCCTTTCATTCAGTCAGTAGCTTCAATCATTTCTGGATGTTTTTCAATGGCAAAAATCAATGAATATTGTAAATGCACAAACTGTAATTTCTCCGTATTGCAAGGTGCAATTCTGAAATTTTTTGCTTTTTCCTGCTCCTTTTAGCATGATAAAGAAGATTCAAAGAGAGTGAGATGCCAGCTCCTTTCATTCAGTCAGTAGCTTCAATCATTTCTGGACGTTTTTCAATGGCAAAAATCAATGAATATTGTAAATGCACAAACAGTAATTTCTCCGCATTGCAAGGTGCAATTCTGAAATTTTTTGCTTTTTCCTGCTCCTCTTAGCATGATAAAGAAGATTCAAAGAGAGTGAGATGACAGCTCCTTTCATTTAGTCAGTACCTTCAATCATTTCTGGACGTTTTTCAATGGCAAAAATCAATGAATATTGTAAATGCACAAACAGTAATTTCTCCGCATTGCAAGGTGCAATTCTGAAATTTTTTGCTTTTTCCCGCTCCTCTTAGCATGATAAAGAAGATTGAAAGAGAGTGAGGTGCCAGCTCCTTTCATTCAGTCAGTAGCTTCAAACATTTCTGGTATATGAATAACATGTTTTTCAATGGCAAAAATCAATGAATATTGTAAATGCACAAACAGTAATTTCTCCGCATTGCAAGGTGCAATTCTGAAATTTTTTGATTTTTCCTGCTCCTCTTAGCATGATAAAGAAGATTCAAAGAGAGTGAGATGCCAGCTCCTTTCATTCAGTCAGTGGCTTCAATCATTTCTGGACGTTTTTCAATGGCAAAAATCAATGAATATTGTAAATGCACAAACAGTAATTTCTCCACATTGCAAGGTGCAATTCTGAAATTTTTTGCTTTTTCCTGCTCCTCTTAGCATGATAAAGAAGATTCAAAGAGAGTGAGATGCCAGCTCCTTTCATTCAGTCAGTAGCTTCAAACATTTCTGGTATATGAATAACATGATGTTTTTCAATGGCAAAAATCAATGAATATTGTAAATGCACAAACAGTAATTTCTCCGCATTGCAAGGTGCAATTCTGAAATTTTTTGCTTTTTCCTGCTCCTCTTAGCATGATAAAGAAGATTCAAAGAGAGTGAGATGCCAGCTCCTTTCATTCAGTCAGTAGCTTCAAACATTTCTGGTATATGAATAACATGATGTTTTTCAATGGCAAAAATCAATGAATATTGTAAATGCACAAACAGTAATTTCTCCGCATTGCAAGGTGCAATTCTGAAATTTTTTGCTTTTTCCTGCTCCTCTTAGCATGATAAAGAAGATTCAAAGAGAGTGAGATGCCAGCTCCTTTGATTCAGTCAGTAGCTTCAAACATTTCTGGTATATGAATAACATGATGTTTTTCAATGGCAAAAATCAATGAATATTGTAAATGCACAAACAGTAATTTCTCCGCATTGCAAGGTGCAAGTCTGAAATTTTTTGCTTTTTCCTGCTCCTCTTAGCATGATAAAGAAGATTCAAAGAGAGTGAGATGCCAGCTACTTTCATTCAGTCAGTAGCTTCAATCATTTCTGGACGTTTTTCAATGGTAAAAATCAATGAATATTGTAAATGCACAAACAGTAATTTCTCCACATTGCAAGGTGCAATTCTGAAATTTTTTGCTTTTTCCTGCTCCTCTTAGCATGATAAAGAAGATTCAAAGAGAGTGAGATGCCAGCTCCTTTCATTCAGTCAGTAGCTTCAAACATTTCTGGTATATGAATAACATGATGTTTTTCAAAGGCAAAAATCAATGAATATTGTAAATGCACAAACAGTAATTTCTCCGCATTGCAAGGTGCAAGTCTGAAATTTTTTGCTTTTTCCTGCTCCTCTTAGCATGATAAAGAAGATTCAAAGAGAGTGAGATGCCAGCTACTTTCATTCAGTCAGTAGCTTCAATCATTTCTGGACGTTTTTCAATGGTAAAAATCAATGAATATTGTAAATGCACAAACAGTAATTTCTCCACATTGCAAGGTGCAATTCTGAAATTTTTTGCTTTTTCCTGCTCCTCTTAGCATGATAAAGAAGATTCAAAGAGAGTGAGATGCCAGCTCCTTTCATTCAGTCAGTAGCTTCAAACATTTCTGGTATATGAATAACATGATGTTTTTCAATGGCAAAAATCAATGAATATTGTAAATGCACAAACAGTAATTTCTCCACATTGCAAGGTGCAATTCTGAAATTTTTTGCTTTTTCCTGCTCCTCTTAGCATGATAAAGAAGATTCAAAGAGAGTGAGATGCCAGCTCCTTTCATTCAGTCAGTAGCTTCAATCATTTCTGGACGTTTTTCAATGGCAAAAATCAATGAATATTGTAAATGCACAAACAGTAATTTCTCCGCATTGCAAGGTGCAATTCTGAAATTTTTTGCTTTTTCCTGCTCCTCTTAGCATGATAAAGAAGATTCAAAGAGAGTGAGATGCCAGCTCCTTTCATTCAGTCAGTAGCTTCAATCATTTCTGGACGTTTTTCAATGGCAAAAATCAATGAATATTGTAAATGCACAAACAGTAATTTCTCCGCATTGCAAGGTGCAATTCTGAAATTTTTTGCTTTTTCCTGCTCCTCTTAGCATGATAAAGAAGATTCAAAGAGAGTGAGATGCCAGATCCTTTCATTCAGTCAGTAGCTTCATACATTTCTGGTATATGAATAACATGATGTTTTTCAATGGCAAAAATCAATGAATATTGTAAATGCACAAACAGTAATTTCTCCGCATTGCAAGGTGCAAGTCTGAAATTTTTTGCTTTTTCCTGCTCCTCTTAGCATGATAAAGAAGATTCAAAGAGAGTGAGATGCCAGCTCCTTTCATTCAGTCAGTAGCTTCAATCATTTCTGGACGTTTTTCAATGGCAAAAATCAATGAATATTGTAAATGCACAAACAGTAATTTCTCCGCATTGCAAGGTGCAATTCTGAAATTTTTTGCTTTTTCCTGCTCCTCTTAGCATGATAAAGAAGATTCAAAGAGAGTGAGATGCCAGCTCCTTTCATTCAGTCAGTAGCTTCAAACATTTCTGGTATATGAATAACATGATGTTTTTCAATGGCAAAAATCAATGAATATTGTAAATGCACAAACAGTAATTTCTCCGCATTGCAAGGTGCAAGTCTGAAATTTTTTGCTTTTTCCTGCTCCTCTTAGCATGATAAAGAAGATTCAAAGAGAGTGAGATGCCAGTTACTTTCATGCAGTCAGTAGCTTCAATCATTTCTGGACGTTTTTCAATGGTAAAAATCAATGAATATTGTAAATGCACAAACAGTAATTTCTCCACATTGCAAGGTGCAATTCTGAAATTTTTTGCTTTTTCCTGCTCCTCTTAGCATGATAAAGAAGATTCAAAGAGAGTGAGATGCCAGCTCCTTTCATTCAGTCAGTAGCTTCAAACATTTCTGGTATATGAATAACATGATGTTTTTCAATGGCAAAAATCAATGAATATTGTAAATGCACAAACAGTAATTTCTCCGCATTGCAAGGTGCAATTCTGAAATTTTTTGCTTTTTCCTGCTCCTCTTAGCATGATAAAGAAGATTCAAAGAGAGTGAGATGCCAGCTCCTTTGATTCAGTCAGTAGCTTCAAACATTTCTGGTATATGAATAACATGATGTTTTTCAATGGCAAAAATCAATGAATATTGTAAATGCACAAACAGTAATTTCTCCGCATTGCAAGGTGCAAGTCTGAAATTTTTTGCTTTTTCCTGCTCCTCTTAGCATGATAAAGAAGATTCAAAGAGAGTGAGATGCCAGCTACTTTCATTCAGTCAGTAGCTTCAATCATTTCTGGACGTTTTTCAATGGTAAAAATCAATGAATATTGTAAATGCACAAACAGTAATTTCTCCACATTGCAAGGTGCAATTCTGAAATTTTTTGCTTTTTCCTGCTCCTCTTAGCATGATAAAGAAGATTCAAAGAGAGTGAGATGCCAGCTCCTTTCATTCAGTCAGTAGCTTCAAACATTTCTGGTATATGAATAACATGATGTTTTTCAATGGCAAAAATCAATGAATATTGTAAATGCACAAACAGTAATTTCTCCGCATTGCAAGGTGCAAGTCTGAAATTTTTTGCTTTTTCCTGCTCCTCTTAGCATGATAAAGAAGATTCAAAGAGAGTGAGATGCCAGCTACTTTCATTCAGTCAGTAGCTTCAATCATTTCTGGACGTTTTTCAATGGTAAAAATCAATGAATATTGTAAATGCACAAACAGTAATTTCTCCACATTGCAAGGTGCAATTCTGAAATTTTTTGCTTTTTCCTGCTCCTCTTAGCATGATAAAGAAGATTCAAAGAGAGTGAGATGCCAGCTCCTTTCATTCAGTCAGTAGCTTCAAACATTTCTGGTATATGAATAATATGATGTTTTTCAATGGCAAAAATCAATGAATATTGTAAATGCACAAACAGTAATTTCTCCACATTGCAAGGTGCAATTCTGAAATTTTTTGCTTTTTCCTGCTCCTCTTAGCATGATAAAGAAGATTCAAAGAGAGTGAGATGCCAGCTCCTTTCATTCAGTCAGTAGCTTCAAACATTTCTGGTATATGAATAACATGATGTTTTTCAATGGCAAAAATCAATGAATATTGTAAATGCACAAACAGTAATTTCTCCGCATTGCAAGGTGCAATTCTGAAATTTTTTGCTTTTTCCTGCTCCTCTTAGCATGATAAAGAAGATTCAAAGAGAGTGAGATGCCAGCTCCTTTCATTCAGTCAGTAGCTTCAATCATTTCTGGACGTTTTTCAATGGCAAAAATCAATGAATATTGTAAATGCACAAACAGTAATTTCTCCGCATTGCAAGGTGCAATTCTGAAATTTTTTGCTTTTTCCTGCTCCTCTTAGCATGATAAAGAAGATTCAAAGAGAGTGAGATGCCAGCTCCTTTCATTCAGTCAGTAGCTTCAAACATTTCTGGTATATGAATAACATGATGTTTTTCAATGGCAAAAATCAATGAATATTGTAAATGCACAAACAGTAATTTCTCCGCATTGCAAGGTGCAAGTCTGAAATTTTTTGCTTTTTCCTGCTCCTCTTAGCATGATAAAGAAGATTCAAAGAGAGTGAGATGCCAGCTACTTTCATTCAGTCAGTAGCTTCAATCATTTCTGGACGTTTTTCAATGGTAAAAATCAATGAATATTGTAAATGCACAAACAGTAATTTCTCCACATTGCAAGGTGCAATTCTGAAATTTTTTGCTTTTTCCTGCTCCTCTTAGCATGATAAAGAAGATTCAAAGAGAGTGAGATGCCAGCTCCTTTCATTCAGTCAGTAGCTTCAAACATTTCTGGTATATGAATAACATGATGTTTTTCAATGGCAAAAATCAATGAATATTGTAAATGCACAAACAGTAATTTCTCCACATTGCAAGGTGCAATTCTGAAATTTTTTGCTTTTTCCTGCTCCTCTTAGCATGATAAAGAAGATTCAAAGAGAGTGAGATGCCAGCTCCTTTCATTCAGTCAGTAGCTTCAAACATTTCTGGTATATGAATAACATGATGTTTTTCAATGGCAAAAATCAATGAATATTGTAAATGCACAAACAGTAATTTCTCCGCATTGCAAGGTGCAATTCTGAAATTTTTTGCTTTTTCCTGCTCCTCTTAGCATGATAAAGAAGATTCAAAGAGAGTGAGATGCCAGCTCCTTTCATTCAGTCAGTAGCTTCAATCATTTCTGGACGTTTTTCAATGGCAAAAATCAATGAATATTGTAAATGCACAAACAGTAATTTCTCCGCATTGCAAGGTGCAATTCTGAAATTTTTTGCTTTTTCCTGCTCCTCTTAGCATGATAAAGAAGATTCAAAGAGAGTGAGATGTCAGCTCCTTTCATTCAGTCAGTAGCTTCAAACATTTCTGGTATATGAATAACATGATGTTTTTCAATGGCAAAAATCAATGAATATTGTAAATGCACAAACAGTAATTTCTCCGCATTGCAAGGTGCAATTCTGAAATTTTTTGCTTTTTCCTGCTCCTCTTAGCATGATAAAGAAGATTCAAAGAGAGTGAGATGCCAGCTCCTTTCATTCAGTCAGTAGCTTCAATCATTTCTGGACGTTTTTCAATGGCAAAAATCAATGAATATTGTAAATGCACAAACAGTAATTTCTCCGCATTGCAAGGTGCAATTCTGAAATTTTTTGCTTTTTCCTGCTCCTCTTAGCATGATAAAGAAGATTCAAAGAGAGTGAGATGCCAGCTCCTTTCATTCAGTCAGTAGCTTCAAACATTTCTGGTATATGAATAACATGATGTTTTTCAATGGCAAAAATCAATGAATATTGTAAATGCACAAACAGTAATTTCTCCGCATTGCAAGGTGCAAGTCTGAAATTTTTTGCTTTTTCCTGCTCCTCTTAGCATGATAAAGAAGATTCAAAGAGAGTGAGATGCCAGCTCCTTTCATTCAGTCAGTAGCTTCAATCATTTCTGGATGTTTTTCAATGGCAAAAATCAATGAATATTGTAAATGCACAAACTGTAATTTCTCCGTATTGCAAGGTGCAATTCTGAAATTTTTTGCTTTTTCCTGCTCCTTTTAGCATGATAAAGAAGATTCAAAGAGAGTGAGATGCCAGCTCCTTTCATTCAGTCAGTAGCTTCAATCATTTCTGGACGTTTTTCAATGGCAAAAATCAATGAATATTGTAAATGCACAAACAGTAATTTCTCCGCATTGCAAGGTGCAATTCTGAAATTTTTTGCTTTTTCCTGCTCCTCTTAGCATGATAAAGAAGATTCAAAGAGAGTGAGATGACAGCTCCTTTCATTTAGTCAGTACCTTCAATCATTTCTGGACGTTTTTCAATGGCAAAAATCAATGAATATTGTAAATGCACAAACAGTAATTTCTCCGCATTGCAAGGTGCAATTCTGAAATTTTTTGCTTTTTCCCGCTCCTCTTAGCATGATAAAGAAGATTGAAAGAGAGTGAGGTGCCAGCTCCTTTCATTCAGTCAGTAGCTTCAAACATTTCTGGTATATGAATAACATGTTTTTCAATGGCAAAAATCAATGAATATTGTAAATGCACAAACAGTAATTTCTCCGCATTGCAAGGTGCAATTCTGAAATTTTTTGATTTTTCCTGCTCCTCTTAGCATGATAAAGAAGATTCAAAGAGAGTGAGATGCCAGCTCCTTTCATTCAGTCAGTAGCTTCAATCATTTCTGGACGTTTTTCAATGGCAAAAATCAATGAATATTGTAAATGCACAAACAGTAATTTCTCCACATTGCAAGGTGCAATTCTGAAATTTTTTGCTTTTTCCTGCTCCTCTTAGCATGATAAAGAAGATTCAAAGAGAGTGAGATGCCAGCTCCTTTCATTCAGTCAGTAGCTTCAAACATTTCTGGTATATGAATAACATGATGTTTTTCAATGGCAAAAATCAATGAATATTGTAAATGCACAAACAGTAATTTCTCCGCATTGCAAGGTGCAATTCTGAAATTTTTTGCTTTTTCCTGCTCCTCTTAGCATGATAAAGAAGATTCAAAGAGAGTGAGATGCCAGCTCCTTTCATTCAGTCAGTAGCTTCAAACATTTCTGGTATATGAATAACATGATGTTTTTCAATGGCAAAAATCAATGAATATTGTAAATGCACAAACAGTAATTTCTCCGCATTGCAAGGTGCAAGTCTGAAATTTTTTGCTTTTTCCTGCTCCTCTTAGCATGATAAAGAAGATTCAAAGAGAGTGAGATGCCAGCTACTTTCATTCAGTCAGTAGCTTCAATCATTTCTGGACGTTTTTCAATGGTAAAAATCAATGAATATTGTAAATGCACAAACAGTAATTTCTCCACATTGCAAGGTGCAATTCTGAAATTTTTTGCTTTTTCCTGCTCCTCTTAGCATGATAAAGAAGATTCAAAGAGAGTGAGATGCCAGCTCCTTTCATTCAGTCAGTAGCTTCAAACATTTCTGGTATATGAATAACATGATGTTTTTCAATGGCAAAAATCAATGAATATTGTAAATGCACAAACAGTAATTTCTCCGCATTGCAAGGTGCAATTCTGAAATTTTTTGCTTTTTCCTGCTCCTCTTAGCATGATAAAGAAGATTCAAAGAGAGTGAGATGCCAGCTCCTTTCATTCAGTCAGTAGCTTCAATCATTTCTGGATGTTTTTCAATGGCAAAAATCAATGAATATTGTAAATGCACAAACTGTAATTTCTCCGCATTGCAAGGTGCAATTCTGAAATTTTTTGCTTTTTCCTGCTCCTCTTAGCATGATAAAGAAGATTCAAAGAGAGTGAGATGCCAGCTCCTTTCATTCAGTCAGTAGCTTCAATCATTTCTGGACGTTTTTCAGTGGCAAAAATCAATGAATATTGTAAATGCACAAACAGTAATTTCTCCGCATTGCAAGGTGCAATTCTGAAATTTTTTGCTTTTTCCTGCTCCTCTTAGCATGATAAAGAAGATTCAAAGAGAGTGAGATGCCAGCTCCTTTCATTCAGTCAGTACCTTCAATCATTTCTGGACGTTTTTCAATGGCAAAAATCAATGAATATTGTAAATGCACAAACAGTAATTTCTCCGCATTGCAAGGTGCAAGTCTGAAATTTTTTGCTTTTTCCTGCTCCTCTTAGCATGATAAAGAAGATTCAAAGAGAGTGAGATGCCAGCTACTTTCATTCAGTCAGTAGCTTCAATCATTTCTGGACGTTTTTCAATGGTAAAAATCAATGAATATTGTAAGTGCACAAACAGTAATTTCTCCACATTGCAAGGTGCAATTCTGAAATTTTTTGCTTTTTCCTGCTCCTCTTAGCATGATAACGAAGATTCAAAGAGAGTGAGATGCCAGCTCCTTTCATTCAGTCAGTAGCTTCAAACATTTCTGGTATATGAATAACATGATGTTTTTCAATGGCAAAAATCAATGAATATTGTAAATGCACAAACAGTAATTTCTCCGCATTGCAAGGTGCAATTCTGAAATTTTTTGCTTTTTCCTGCTCCTCTTAGCATGATAAAGAAGATTCAAAGAGAGTGAGATGCCAGCTCCTTTCATTCAGTCAGTAGCTTCAATCATTTCTGGATGTTTTTCAATGGCAAAAATCAATGAATATTGTAAATGCACAAACAGTAATTTCTCCGCATTGCAAGGTGCAATTCTGAAATTTTTTGCTTTTTCCTGCTCCTCTTAGCATGATAAAGAAGATTCAAAGAGAGTGAGATGCCAGCTCCTTTCATTCAGTCAGTAGCTTCAAACATTTCTGGTATATGAATAACATGATGTTTTTCAATGGCAAAAATCAATGAATATTGTAAATGCACAAACAGTAATTTCTCCGCATTGCAAGGTGCAATTCTGAAATTTTTTGCTTTTTCCTGCTCCTCTTAGCATGATAAAGAAGATTCAAAGAGAGTGAGATGCCAGCTCCTTTCATTCAGTCAGTAGCTTCAAACATTTCTGGTATATGAATAACATGATGTTTTTCAATGGCAAAAATCAATGAATATTGTAAATGCACAAACAGTAATTTCTCCGCATTGCAAGGTGCAAGTCTGAAATTTTTTGCTTTTTCCTGCTCCTCTTAGCATGATAAAGAAGATTCAAAGAGAGTGAGATGCCAGCTACTTTCATTCAGTCAGTAGCTTCAATCATTTCTGGACGTTTTTCAATGGTAAAAATCAATGAATATTGTAAATGCACAAACAGTAATTTCTCCACATTGCAAGGTGCAATTCTGAAATTTTTTGCTTTTTCCTGCTCCTCTTAGCATGATAAAGAAGATTCAAAGAGAGTGAGATGCCAGCTCCTTTCATTCAGTCAGTAGCTTCAAACATTTCTGGTATATGAATAACATGATGTTTTTCAATGGCAAAAATCAATGAATATTGTAAATGCACAAACAGTAATTTCTCCGCATTGCAAGGTGCAAGTCTGAAATTTTTTGCTTTTTCCTGCTCCTCTTAGCATGATAAAGAAGATTCAAAGAGAGTGAGATGCCAGCTCCTTTCATTCAGTCAGTAGCTTCAATCATTTCTGGATGTTTTTCAATGGCAAAAATCAATGAATATTGTAAATGCACAAACTGTAATTTCTCCGTATTGCAAGGTGCAATTCTGAAATTTTTTGCTTTTTCCTGCTCCTCTTAGCATGATAAAGAAGATTCAAAGAGAGTGAGATGCCAGCTCCTTTCATTCAGTCAGTAGCTTCAATCATTTCTGGACGTTTTTCAATGGCAAAAATCAATGAATATTGTAAATGCACAAACAGTAATTTCTCCGCATTGCAAGGTGCAATTCTGAAATTTTTTGCTTTTTCCTGCTCCTCTTAGCATGATAAAGAAGATTCAAAGAGAGTGAGATGACAGCTCCTTTCATTTAGTCAGTACCTTCAATCATTTCTGGACGTTTTTCAATGGCAAAAATCAATGAATATTGTAAATGCACAAACAGTAATTTCTCCGCATTGCAAGGTGCAATTCTGAAATTTTTTGCTTTTTCCCGCTCCTCTTAGCATGATAAAGAAGATTGAAAGAGAGTGAGGTGCCAGCTCCTTTCATTCAGTCAGTAGCTTCAAACATTTCTGGTATATGAATAACATGTTTTTCAATGGCAAAAATCAATGAATATTGTAAATGCACAAACAGTAATTTCTCCGCATTGCAAGGTGCAATTCTGAAATTTTTTGATTTTTCCTGCTCCTCTTAGCATGATAAAGAAGATTCAAAGAGAGTGAGATGCCAGCTCCTTTCATTCAGTCAGTAGCTTCAATCATTTCTGGACGTTTTTCAATGGCAAAAATCAATGAATATTGTAAATGCACAAACAGTAATTTCTCCACATTGCAAGGTGCAATTCTGAAATTTTTTGCTTTTTCCTGCTCCTCTTAGCATGATAAAGAAGATTCAAAGAGAGTGAGATGCCAGCTCCTTTCATTCAGTCAGTAGCTTCAAACATTTCTGGTATATGAATAACATGATGTTTTTCAATGGCAAAAATCAATGAATATTGTAAATGCACAAACAGTAATTTCTCCGCATTGCAAGGTGCAATTCTGAAATTTTTTGCTTTTTCCTGCTCCTCTTAGCATGATAAAGAAGATTCAAAGAGAGTGAGATGCCAGCTCCTTTCATTCAGTCAGTAGCTTCAAACATTTCTGGTATATGAATAACATGATGTTTTTCAATGGCAAAAATCAATGAATATTGTAAATGCACAAACAGTAATTTCTCCGCATTGCAAGGTGCAAGTCTGAAATTTTTTGCTTTTTCCTGCTCCTCTTAGCATGATAAAGAAGATTCAAAGAGAGTGAGATGCCAGCTACTTTCATTCAGTCAGTAGCTTCAATCATTTCTGGACGTTTTTCAATGGTAAAAATCAATGAATATTGTAAATGCACAAACAGTAATTTCTCCACATTGCAAGGTGCAATTCTGAAATTTTTTGCTTTTTCCTGCTCCTCTTAGCATGATAAAGAAGATTCAAAGAGAGTGAGATGCCAGCTCCTTTCATTCAGTCAGTAGCTTCAAACATTTCTGGTATATGAATAACATGATGTTTTTCAATGGCAAAAATCAATGAATATTGTAAATGCACAAACAGTAATTTCTCCGCATTGCAAGGTGCAATTCTGAAATTTTTTGCTTTTTCCTGCTCCTCTTAGCATGATAAAGAAGATTCAAAGAGAGTGAGATGCCAGCTCCTTTCATTCAGTCAGTAGCTTCAATCATTTCTGGATGTTTTTCAATGGCAAAAATCAATGAATATTGTAAATGCACAAACTGTAATTTCTCCGCATTGCAAGGTGCAATTCTGAAATTTTTTGCTTTTTCCTGCTCCTCTTAGCATGATAAAGAAGATTCAAAGAGAGTGAGATGCCAGCTCCTTTCATTCAGTCAGTAGCTTCAATCATTTCTGGACGTTTTTCAGTGGCAAAAATCAATGAATATTGTAAATGCACAAACAGTAATTTCTCCGCATTGCAAGGTGCAATTCTGAAATTTTTTGCTTTTTCCTGCTCCTCTTAGCATGATAAAGAAGATTCAAAGAGAGTGAGATGCCAGCTCCTTTCATTCAGTCAGTACCTTCAATCATTTCTGGACGTTTTTCAATGGCAAAAATCAATGAATATTGTAAATGCACAAACAGTAATTTCTCCGCATTGCAAGGTGCAAGTCTGAAATTTTTTGCTTTTTCCTGCTCCTCTTAGCATGATAAAGAAGATTCAAAGAGAGTGAGATGCCAGCTACTTTCATTCAGTCAGTAGCTTCAATCATTTCTGGACGTTTTTCAATGGTAAAAATCAATGAATATTGTAAATGCACAAACAGTAATTTCTCCACATTGCAAGGTGCAATTCTGAAATTTTTTGCTTTTTCCTGCTCCTCTTAGCATGATAACGAAGATTCAAAGAGAGTGAGATGCCAGCTCCTTTCATTCAGTCAGTAGCTTCAAACATTTCTGGTATATGAATAACATGATGTTTTTCAATGGCAAAAATCAATGAATATTGTAAATGCACAAACAGTAATTTCTCCGCATTGCAAGGTGCAATTCTGAAATTTTTTGCTTTTTCCTGCTCCTCTTAGCATGATAAAGAAGATTCAAAGAGAGTGAGATGCCAGCTCCTTTCATTCAGTCAGTAGCTTCAATCATTTCTGGATGTTTTTCAATGGCAAAAATCAATGAATATTGTAAATGCACAAACTGTAATTTCTCCGCATTGCAAGGTGCAATTCTGAAATTTTTTGCTTTTTCCTGCTCCTCTTAGCATGATAAAGAAGATTCAAAGAGAGTGAGATGCCAGCTCCTTTCATTCAGTCAGTAGCTTCAATCATTTCTGGACGTTTTTCAGTGGCAAAAATCAATGAATATTGTAAATGCACAAACAGTAATTTCTCCGCATTGCAAGGTGCAATTCTGAAATTTTTTGCTTTTTCCTGCTCCTCTTAGCATGATAAAGAAGATTCAAAGAGAGTGAGATGCCAGCTCCTTTCATTCAGTCAGTACCTTCAATCATTTCTGGACGTTTTTCAATGGCAAAAATCAATGAATATTGTAAATGCACAAACAGTAATTTCTCCGCATTGCAAGGTGCAAGTCTGAAATTTTTTGCTTTTTCCTGCTCCTCTTAGCATGATAAAGAAGATTCAAAGAGAGTGAGATGCCAGCTACTTTCATTCAGTCAGTAGCTTCAATCATTTCTGGACGTTTTTCAATGGTAAAAATCAATGAATATTGTAAATGCACAAACAGTAATTTCTCCACATTGCAAGGTGCAATTCTGAAATTTTTTGCTTTTTCCTGCTCCTCTTAGCATGATAACGAAGATTCAAAGAGAGTGAGATGCCAGCTCCTTTCATTCAGTCAGTAGCTTCAAACATTTCTGGTATATGAATAACATGATGTTTTTCAATGGCAAAAATCAATGAATATTGTAAATGCACAAACAGTAATTTCTCCGCATTGCAAGGTGCAATTCTGAAATTTTTTGCTTTTTCCTGCTCCTCTTAGCATGATAAAGAAGATTCAAAGAGAGTGAGATGCCAGCTCCTTTCATTCAGTCAGTAGCTTCAATCATTTCTGGATGTTTTTCAATGGCAAAAATCAATGAATATTGTAAATGCACAAACTGTAATTTCTCCGCATTGCAAGGTGCAATTCTGAAATTTTTTGCTTTTTCCTGCTCCTCTTAGCATGATAAAGAAGATTCAAAGAGAGTGAGATGCCAGCTCCTTTCATTCAGTCAGTAGCTTCAAACATTTCTGGTATATGAAAAACATGATGTTTTTCAATGGCAAAAATCAATGAATATTGTAAATGCACAAACAGTAATTTCTCCGCATTGCAAGGTGCAATTCTGAAATTTTTTGCTTTTTCCTGCTCCTCTTAGCATGATAAAGAAGATTCAAAGAGAGTGAGATGCCAGCTCCTTTCATTCAGTCAGTAGCTTCAAACATTTCTGGTATATGAATAACATGATGTTTTTCAATGGCAAAAATCAATGAATATTGTAAATGCACAAACAGTAATTTCTCCGCATTGCAAGGTGCAAGTCTGAAATTTTTTGCTTTTTCCTGCTCCTCTTAGCATGATAAAGAAGATTCAAAGAGAGTGAGATGCCAGCTACTTTCATTCAGTCAGTAGCTTCAATCATTTCTGGACGTTTTTCAATGGTAAAAATCAATGAATATTGTAAATGCACAAACAGTAATTTCTCCACATTGCAAGGTGCAATTCTGAAATTTTTTGCTTTTTCCTGCTCCTCTTAGCATGATAAAGAAGATTCAAAGAGAGTGAGATGCCAGCTCCTTTCATTCAGTCAGTAGCTTCAAACATTTCTGGTATATGAATAACATGATGTTTTTCAATGGCAAAAATCAATGAATATTGTAAATGCACAAACAGTAATTTCTCCGCATTGCAAGGTGCAAGTCTGAAATTTTTTGCTTTTTCCTGCTCCTCTTAGCATGATAAAGAAGATTCAAAGAGAGTGAGATGCCAGCTCCTTTCATTCAGTCAGTAGCTTCAATCATTTCTGGATGTTTTTCAATGGCAAAAATCAATGAATATTGTAAATGCACAAACTGTAATTTCTCCGTATTGCAAGGTGCAATTCTGAAATTTTTTGCTTTTTCCTGCTCCTCTTAGCATGATAAAGAAGATTCAAAGAGAGTGAGATGCCAGCTCCTTTCATTCAGTCAGTAGCTTCAATCATTTCTGGACGTTTTTCAATGGCAAAAATCAATGAATATTGTAAATGCACAAACAGTAATTTCTCCGCATTGCAAGGTGCAATTCTGAAATTTTTTGCTTTTTCCTGCTCCTCTTAGCATGATAAAGAAGATTCAAAGAGAGTGAGATGACAGCTCCTTTCATTTAGTCAGTACCTTCAATCATTTCTGGACGTTTTTCAATGGCAAAAATCAATGAATATTGTAAATGCACAAACAGTAATTTCTCCGCATTGCAAGGTGCAATTCTGAAATTTTTTGCTTTTTCCCGCTCCTCTTAGCATGATAAAGAAGATTGAAAGAGAGTGAGGTGCCAGCTCCTTTCATTCAGTCAGTAGCTTCAAACATTTCTGGTATATGAATAACATGATGTTTTTCAATGGCAAAAATCAATGAATATTGTAAATGCACAAACAGTAATTTCTCCGCATTGCAAGGTGCAATTCTGAAATTTTTTGCTTTTTCCTGCTCCTCTTAGCATGATAAAGAAGATTCAAAGAGAGTGAGATGCCAGCTCCTTTCATTCAGTCAGTAGCTTCAAACATTTCTGGTATATGAATAACATGATGTTTTTCAATGGCAAAAATCAATGAATATTGTAAATGCACAAACAGTAATTTCTCCGCATTGCAAGGTGCAAGTCTGAAATTTTTTGCTTTTTCCTGCTCCTCTTAGCATGATAAAGAAGATTCAAAGAGAGTGAGATGCCAGCTACTTTCATTCAGTCAGTAGCTTCAATCATTTCTGGACGTTTTTCAATGGTAAAAATCAATGAATATTGTAAATGCACAAACAGTAATTTCTCCACATTGCAAGGTGCAATTCTGAAATTTTTTGCTTTTTCCTGCTCCTCTTAGCATGATAAAGAAGATTCAAAGAGAGTGAGATGCCAGCTCCTTTCATTCAGTCAGTAGCTTCAAACATTTCTGGTATATGAATAACATGATGTTTTTCAATGGCAAAAATCAATGAATATTGTAAATGCACAAACAGTAATTTCTCCGCATTGCAAGGTGCAATTCTGAAATTTTTTGCTTTTTCCTGCTCCTCTTAGCATGATAAAGAAGATTCAAAGAGAGTGAGATGCCAGCTCCTTTCATTCAGTCAGTAGCTTCAATCATTTCTGGATGTTTTTCAATGGCAAAAATCAATGAATATTGTAAATGCACAAACTGTAATTTCTCCGCATTGCAAGGTGCAATTCTGAAATTTTTTGCTTTTTCCTGCTCCTCTTAGCATGATAAAGAAGATTCAAAGAGAGTGAGATGCCAGCTCCTTTCATTCAGTCAGTAGCTTCAATCATTTCTGGACGTTTTTCAGTGGCAAAAATCAATGAATATTGTAAATGCACAAACAGTAATTTCTCCGCATTGCAAGGTGCAATTCTGAAATTTTTTGCTTTTTCCTGCTCCTCTTAGCATGATAAAGAAGATTCAAAGAGAGTGAGATGCCAGCTCCTTTCATTCAGTCAGTACCTTCAATCATTTCTGGACGTTTTTCAATGGCAAAAATCAATGAATATTGTAAATGCACAAACAGTAATTTCTCCGCATTGCAAGGTGCAAGTCTGAAATTTTTTGCTTTTTCCTGCTCCTCTTAGCATGATAAAGAAGATTCAAAGAGAGTGAGATGCCAGCTACTTTCATTCAGTCAGTAGCTTCAATCATTTCTGGACGTTTTTCAATGGTAAAAATCAATGAATATTGTAAATGCACAAACAGTAATTTCTCCACATTGCAAGGTGCAATTCTGAAATTTTTTGCTTTTTCCTGCTCCTCTTAGCATGATAACGAAGATTCAAAGAGAGTGAGATGCCAGCTCCTTTCATTCAGTCAGTAGCTTCAAACATTTCTGGTATATGAATAACATGATGTTTTTCAATGGCAAAAATCAATGAATATTGTAAATGCACAAACAGTAATTTCTCCGCATTGCAAGGTGCAATTCTGAAATTTTTTGCTTTTTCCTGCTCCTCTTAGCATGATAAAGAAGATTCAAAGAGAGTGAGATGCCAGCTCCTTTCATTCAGTCAGTAGCTTCAATCATTTCTGGAAGTTTTTCAATGGCAAAAATCAATGAATATTGTAAATGCACAAACTGTAATTTCTCCGCATTGCAAGGTGCAATTCTGAAATTTTTTGCTTTTTCCTGCTCCTCTTAGCATGATAAAGAAGATTCAAAGAGAGTGAGATGCCAGCTCCTTTCATTCAGTCAGTAGCTTCAAACATTTCTGGTATATGAATAACATGATGTTTTTCAATGGCAAAAATCAATGAATATTGTAAATGCACAAACAGTAATTTCTCCGCATTGCAAGGTGCAATTCTGAAATTTTTTGCTTTTTCCTGCTCCTCTTAGCATGATAAAGAAGATTCAAAGAGAGTGAGATGCCAGCTCCTTTCATTCAGTCAGTAGCTTCAAACATTTCTGGTATATGAATAACATGATGTTTTTCAATGGCAAAAATCAATGAATATTGTAAATGCACAAACAGTAATTTCTCCGCATTGCAAGGTGCAAGTCTGAAATTTTTTGCTTTTTCCTGCTCCTCTTAGCATGATAAAGAAGATTCAAAGAGAGTGAGATGCCAGCTACTTTCATTCAGTCAGTAGCTTCAATCATTTCTGGACGTTTTTCAATGGTAAAAATCAATGAATATTGTAAATGCACAAACAGTAATTTCTCCACATTGCAAGGTGCAATTCTGAAATTTTTTGCTTTTTCCTGCTCCTCTTAGCATGATAAAGAAGATTCAAAGAGAGTGAGATGCCAGCTCCTTTCATTCAGTCAGTAGCTTCAAACATTTCTGGTATATGAATAACATGATGTTTTTCAATGGCAAAAATCAATGAATATTGTAAATGCACAAACAGTAATTTCTCCGCATTGCAAGGTGCAATTCTGAAATTTTTTGCTTTTTCCTGCTCCTCTTAGCATGATAAAGAAGATTCAAAGAGAGTGAGATGCCAGCTCCTTTCATTCAGTCAGTAGCTTCAATCATTTCTGGATGTTTTTCAATGGCAAAAATCAATGAATATTGTAAATGCACAAACTGTAATTTCTCCGCATTGCAAGGTGCAATTCTGAAATTTTTTGCTTTTTCCTGCTCCTCTTAGCATGATAAAGAAGATTCAAAGAGAGTGAGATGCCAGCTCCTTTCATTCAGTCAGTACCTTCAATCATTTCTGGACGTTTTTCAATGGCAAAAATCAATGAATATTGTAAATGCACAAACAGTAATTTCTCCGCATTGCAAGGTGCAAGTCTGAAATTTTTTGCTTTTTCCTGCTCCTCTTAGCATGATAAAGAAGATTCAAAGAGAGTGAGATGCCAGTTACTTTCATTCAGTCAGTAGCTTCAATCATTTCTGGACGTTTTTCAATGGTAAAAATCAATGAATATTGTAAATGCACAAACAGTAATTTCTCCACATTGCAAGGTGCAATTCTGAAATTTTTTGCTTTTTCCTGCTCCTCTTAGCATGATAACGAAGATTCAAAGAGAGTGAGATGCCAGCTCCTTTCATTCAGTCAGTAGCTTCAAACATTTCTGGTATATGAATAACATGATGTTTTTCAATGGCAAAAATCAATGAATATTGTAAATGCACAAACAGTAATTTCTCCGCATTGCAAGGTGCAATTCTGAAATTTTTTGCTTTTTCCTGCTCCTCTTAGCATGATAAAGAAGATTCAAAGAGAGTGAGATGCCAGCTCCTTTCATTCAGTCAGTAGCTTCAATCATTTCTGGATGTTTTTCAATGGCAAAAATCAATGAATATTGTAAATGCACAAACTGTAATTTCTCCGCATTGCAAGGTGCAATTCTGAAATTTTTTGCTTTTTCCTGCTCCTCTTAGCATGATAAAGAAGATTCAAAGAGAGTGAGATGCCAGCTCCTTTCATTCAGTCAGTAGCTTCAATCATTTCTGGACGTTTTTCAATGGCAAAAATCAATGAATATTGTAAATGCACAAACAGTAATTTCTCCGCATTGCAAGGTGCAATTCTGAAATTTTTTGCTTTTTCCTGCTCCTCTTAGCATGATAAAGAAGATTCAAAGAGAGTGAGATGCCAGCTCCGTTCATTCAGTCAGTAGCTTCAATCATTTCTGGACGTTTTTCAATGGCAAAAATCAATGAATATTGTAAATGCACAAACAGTAATTTCTCCGCATTGCAAGGTGCAATTCTGAAATTTTTTGCTTTTTCCCGCTCCTCTTAGCATGATAAAGAAGATTCAAAGAGAGTGAGGTGCCAGCTCCTTTCATTCAGTCAGTAGCTTCAAACATTTCTGGTATATGAATAACATGTTTTTCAATGGCAAAAATCAATGAATATTGTAAATGCACAAACAGTAATTTCTCCGCATTGCAAGGTGCAATTCTGAAATTTTTTGATTTTTCCTGCTCCTCTTAGCATGATAAAGAAGATTCAAAGAGAGTGAGATGCCAGCTCCTTTCATTCAGTCAGTAGCTTCAATCATTTCTGGACGTTTTTCAATGGCAAAAATCAATGAATATTGTAAAAGCACAAACAGTAATTTCTCCGCATTGCAAGGTGCAATTCTGAAATTTTTTGCTTTTTCCTGCTCCTCTTAGCATGATAAAGAAGATTCAAAGAGAGTGAGATGCCAGCTCCTTTCATTCAGTCAGTAGCTTCAAACATTTCTGGTATATGAATAACATGATGTTTTTCAATGGCAAAAATCAATGAATATTGTAAATGCACAAACAGTAATTTCTCCGCATTGGAAGGTGCAATTCTGAAATTTTTTGCTTTTTCCTGCTCCTCTTAGCATGATAAAGAAGATTCAAAGAGAGTGAGATGCCAGCTCCTTTCATTCAGTCAGTAGCTTCAAACATTTCTGGTATATGAATAACATGATGTTTTTCAATGGCAAAAATCAATGAATATTGTAAATGCACAAACAGTAATTTCTCCGCATTGCAAGGTGCAAGTCTGAAATTTTTTGCTTTTTCCTGCTCCTCTTAGCATGATAACGAAGATTCAAAGAGAGTGAGATGCCAGCTCCTTTCATTCAGTCAGTAGCTTCAAACATTTCTGGTATATGAATAACATGATGTTTTTCAATGGCAAAAATCAATGAATATTGTAAATGCACAAACAGTAATTTCTCCGCATTGCAAGGTGCAATTCTGAAATTTTTTGCTTTTTCCTGCTCCTCTTAGCATGATAAAGAAGATTCAAAGAGAGTGAGATGCCAGCTCCTTTCATTCAGTCAGTAGCTTCAATCATTTCTGGATGTTTTTCAATGGCAAAAATCAATGAATATTGTAAATGCACAAACTGTAATTTCTCCGCATTGCAAGGTGCAATTCTGAAATTTTTTGCTTTTTCCTGCTCCTCTTAGCATGATAAAGAAGATTCAAAGAGAGTGAGATGCCAGCTCCTTTCATTCAGTCAGTAGCTTCAAACATTTCTGGTATATGAATAACATGATGTTTTTCAATGGCAAAAATCAATGAATATTGTAAATGCACAAACAGTAATTTCTCCGCATTGCAAGGTGCAAGTCTGAAATTTTTTGCTTTTTCCTGCTCCTCTTAGCATGATAAAGAAGATTCAAAGAGAGTGAGATGCCAGCTACTTTCATTCAGTCAGTAGCTTCAATCATTTCTGGACGTTTTTCAATGGTAAAAATCAATGAATATTGTAAATGCACAAACAGTAATTTCTCCACATTGCAAGGTGCAATTCTGAAATTTTTTGCTTTTTCCTGCTCCTCTTAGCATGATAACGAAGA
This sequence comes from Phyllobates terribilis, assembly GCF_046119375.1. NCBI lineage: Eukaryota > Metazoa > Chordata > Amphibia > Anura > Dendrobatidae > Phyllobates > Phyllobates terribilis. The sequence continues at coordinate 64,615 of NW_027365288.1, read as the reverse complement.
TTCAAAGAGAGTGAGATGCCAGCTCCTTTCATTCAGTCAGTAGCTTCAAACATTTCTGGTATATGAATAACATGATGTTTTTCAATGGCAAAAATCAATGAATATTGTAAATGCACAAACAGTAATTTCTCCGCATTGCAAGGTGCAATTCTGAAATTTTTTGCTTTTTCCTGCTCCTCTTAGCATGATAAAGAAGATTCAAAGAGAGTGAGATGCCAGCTCCTTTCATTCAGTCAGTAGCTTCAATCATTTCTGGATGTTTTTCAATGGCAAAAATCAATGAATATTGTAAATGCACAAACTGTAATTTCTCCGCATTGCAAGGTGCAATTCTGAAATTTTTTGCTTTTTCCTGCTCCTCTTAGCATGATAAAGAAGATTCAAAGAGAGTGAGATGCCAGCTCCTTTCATTCAGTCAGTAGCTTCAAACATTTCTGGTATATGAATAACATGATGTTTTTCAATGGCAAAAATCAATGAATATTGTAAATGCACAAACAGTAATTTCTCCGCATTGCAAGGTGCAATTCTGAAATTTTTTGCTTTTTCCTGCTCCTCTTAGCATGATAAAGAAGATTCAAAGAGAGTGAGATGCCAGCTCCTTTCATTCAGTCAGTAGCTTCAAACATTTCTGGTATATGAATAACATGATGTTTTTCAATGGCAAAAATCAATGAATATTGTAAATGCACAAACAGTAATTTCTCCGCATTGCAAGGTGCAAGTCTGAAATTTTTTGCTTTTTCCTGCTCCTCTTAGCATGATAAAGAAGATTCAAAGAGAGTGAGATGCCAGCTACTTTCATTCAGTCAGTAGCTTCAATCATTTCTGGATGTTTTTCAATGGTAAAAATCAATGAATATTGTAAATGCACAAACAGTAATTTCTCCACATTGCAAGGTGCAATTCTGAAATTTTTTGCTTTTTCCTGCTCCTCTTAGCATGATAAAGAAGATTCAAAGAGAGTGAGATGCCAGCTCCTTTCATTCAGTCAGTAGCTTCAAACATTTCTGGTATATGAATAACATGATGTTTTTCAATGGCAAAAATCAATGAATATTGTAAATGCACAAACAGTAATTTCTCCGCATTGCAAGGTGCAAGTCTGAAATTTTTTGCTTTTTCCTGCTCCTCTTAGCATGATAAAGAAGATTCAAAGAGAGTGAGATGCCAGCTCCTTTCATTCAGTCAGTAGCTTCAATCATTTCTGGATGTTTTTCAATGGCAAAAATCAATGAATATTGTAAATGCACAAACTGTAATTTCTCCGTATTGCAAGGTGCAATTCTGAAATTTTTTGATTTTTCCTGCTCCTCTTAGCATGATAAAGAAGATTCAAAGAGAGTGAGATGCCAGCTCCTTTCATTCAGTCAGTAGCTTCAATCATTTCTGGACGTTTTTCAATGGCAAAAATCAATGAATATTGTAAATGCACAAACAGTAATTTCTCCGCATTGCAAGGTGCAATTCTGAAATTTTTTGCTTTTTCCTGCTCCTCTTAGCATGATAAAGAAGATTCAAAGAGAGTGAGATGACAGCTCCTTTCATTTAGTCAGTACCTTCAATCATTTCTGGACGTTTTTCAATGGCAAAAATCAATGAATATTGTAAATGCACAAACAGTAATTTCTCCGCATTGCAAGGTGCAATTCTGAAATTTTTTGCTTTTTCCCGCTCCTCTTAGCATGATAAAGAAGATTGAAAGAGAGTGAGGTGCCAGCTCCTTTCATTCAGTCAGTAGCTTCAAACATTTCTGGTATATGAATAACATGATGTTTTTCAATGGCAAAAATCAATGAATATTGTAAATGCACAAACAGTAATTTCTCCGCATTGCAAGGTGCAATTCTGAAATTTTTTGCTTTTTCCTGCTCCTCTTAGCATGATAAAGAAGATTCAAAGAGAGTGAGATGCCAGCTCCTTTCATTCAGTCAGTAGCTTCAAACATTTCTGGTATATGAATAACATGATGTTTTTCAATGGCAAAAATCAATGAATATTGTAAATGCACAAACAGTAATTTCTCCGCATTGCAAGGTGCAAGTCTGAAATTTTTTGCTTTTTCCTGCTCCTCTTAGCATGATAAAGAAGATTCAAAGAGAGTGAGATGCCAGCTACTTTCATTCAGTCAGTAGCTTCAATCATTTCTGGACGTTTTTCAATGGTAAAAATCAATGAATATTGTAAATGCACAAACAGTAATTTCTCCACATTGCAAGGTGCAATTCTGAAATTTTTTGCTTTTTCCTGCTCCTCTTAGCATGATAAAGAAGATTCAAAGAGAGTGAGATGCCAGCTCCTTTCATTCAGTCAGTAGCTTCAAACATTTCTGGTATATGAATAACATGATGTTTTTCAATGGCAAAAATCAATGAATATTGTAAATGCACAAACAGTAATTTCTCCGCATTGCAAGGTGCAATTCTGAAATTTTTTGCTTTTTCCTGCTCCTCTTAGCATGATAAAGAAGATTCAAAGAGAGTGAGATGCCAGCTCCTTTCATTCAGTCAGTAGCTTCAATCATTTCTGGATGTTTTTCAATGGCAAAAATCAATGAATATTGTAAATGCACAAACTGTAATTTCTCCGCATTGCAAGGTGCAATTCTGAAATTTTTTGCTTTTTCCTGCTCCTCTTAGCATGATAAAGAAGATTCAAAGAGAGTGAGATGCCAGCTCCTTTCATTCAGTCAGTAGCTTCAATCATTTCTGGACGTTTTTCAGTGGCAAAAATCAATGAATATTGTAAATGCACAAACAGTAATTTCTCCGCATTGCAAGGTGCAATTCTGAAATTTTTTGCTTTTTCCTGCTCCTCTTAGCATGATAAAGAAGATTCAAAGAGAGTGAGATGCCAGCTCCTTTCATTCAGTCAGTACCTTCAATCATTTCTGGACGTTTTTCAATGGCAAAAATCAATGAATATTGTAAATGCACAAACAGTAATTTCTCCGCATTGCAAGGTGCAAGTCTGAAATTTTTTGCTTTTTCCTGCTCCTCTTAGCATGATAAAGAAGATTCAAAGAGAGTGAGATGCCAGCTACTTTCATTCAGTCAGTAGCTTCAATCATTTCTGGACGTTTTTCAATGGTAAAAATCAATGAATATTGTAAATGCAGAAACAGTAATTTCTCCACATTGCAAGGTGCAATTCTGAAATTTTTTGCTTTTTCCTGCTCCTCTTAGCATGATAACGAAGATTCAAAGAGAGTGAGATGCCAGCTCCTTTCATTCAGTCAGTAGCTTCAAACATTTCTGGTATATGAATAACATGATGTTTTTCAATGGCAAAAATCAATGAATATTGTAAATGCACAAACAGTAATTTCTCCGCATTGCAAGGTGCAATTCTGAAATTTTTTGCTTTTTCCTGCTCCTCTTAGCATGATAAAGAAGATTCAAAGAGAGTGAGATGCCAGCTCCTTTCATTCAGTCAGTAGCTTCAATCATTTCTGGAAGTTTTTCAATGGCAAAAATCAATGAATATTGTAAATGCACAAACTGTAATTTCTCCGCATTGCAAGGTGCAATTCTGAAATTTTTTGCTTTTTCCTGCTCCTCTTAGCATGATAAAGAAGATTCAAAGAGAGTGAGATGCCAGCTCCTTTCATTCAGTCAGTAGCTTCAAACATTTCTGGTATATGAATAACATGATGTTTTTCAATGGCAAAAATCAATGAATATTGTAAATGCACAAACAGTAATTTCTCCGCATTGCAAGGTGCAATTCTGAAATTTTTTGCTTTTTCCTGCTCCTCTTAGCATGATAAAGAAGATTCAAAGAGAGTGAGATGCCAGCTCCTTTCATTCAGTCAGTAGCTTCAAACATTTCTGGTATATGAATAACATGATGTTTTTCAATGGCAAAAATCAATGAATATTGTAAATGCACAAACAGTAATTTCTCCGCATTGCAAGGTGCAAGTCTGAAATTTTTTGCTTTTTCCTGCTCCTCTTAGCATGATAAAGAAGATTCAAAGAGAGTGAGATGCCAGCTACTTTCATTCAGTCAGTAGCTTCAATCATTTCTGGACGTTTTTCAATGGTAAAAATCAATGAATATTGTAAATGCACAAACAGTAATTTCTCCACATTGCAAGGTGCAATTCTGAAATTTTTTGCTTTTTCCTGCTCCTCTTAGCATGATAAAGAAGATTCAAAGAGAGTGAGATGCCAGCTCCTTTCATTCAGTCAGTAGCTTCAAACATTTCTGGTATATGAATAACATGATGTTTTTCAATGGCAAAAATCAATGAATATTGTAAATGCACAAACAGTAATTTCTCCGCATTGCAAGGTGCAATTCTGAAATTTTTTGCTTTTTCCTGCTCCTCTTAGCATGATAAAGAAGATTCAAAGAGAGTGAGATGCCAGCTCCTTTCATTCAGTCAGTAGCTTCAATCATTTCTGGATGTTTTTCAATGGCAAAAATCAATGAATATTGTAAATGCACAAACTGTAATTTCTGCGCATTGCAAGGTGCAATTCTGAAATTTTTTGCTTTTTCCTGCTCCTCTTAGCATGATAAAGAAGATTCAAAGAGAGTGAGATGCCAGCTCCTTTCATTCAGTCAGTAGCTTCAATCATTTCTGGACGTTTTTCAGTGGCAAAAATCAATGAATATTGTAAATGCACAAACAGTAATTTCTCCGCATTGCAAGGTGCAATTCTGAAATTTTTTGCTTTTTCCTGCTCCTCTTAGCATGATAAAGAAGATTCAAAGAGAGTGAGATGCCAGCTCCTTTCATTCAGTCAGTACCTTCAATCATTTCTGGACGTTTTTCAATGGCAAAAATCAATGAATATTGTAAATGCACAAACAGTAATTTCTCCGCATTGCAAGGTGCAAGTCTGAAATTTTTTGCTTTTTCCTGCTCCTCTTAGCATGATAAAGAAGATTCAAAGAGAGTGAGATGCCAGCTACTTTCATTCAGTCAGTAGCTTCAATCATTTCTGGACGTTTTTCAATGGTAAAAATCAATGAATATTGTAAATGCACAAACAGTAATTTCTCCACATTGCAAGGTGCAATTCTGAAATTTTTTGCTTTTTCCTGCTCCTCTTAGCATGATAACGAAGATTCAAAGAGAGTGAGATGCCAGCTCCTTTCATTCAGTCAGTAGCTTCAAACATTTCTGGTATATGAATAACATGATGTTTTTCAATGGCAAAAATCAATGAATATTGTAAATGCACAAACAGTAATTTCTCCGCATTGCAAGGTGCAATTCTGAAATTTTTTGCTTTTTCCTGCTCCTCTTAGCATGATAAAGAAGATTCAAAGAGAGTGAGATGCCAGCTCCTTTCATTCAGTCAGTAGCTTCAATCATTTCTGGATGTTTTTCAATGGCAAAAATCAATGAATATTGTAAATGCACAAACTGTAATTTCTCCGCATTGCAAGGTGCAATTCTGAAATTTTTTGCTTTTTCCTGCTCCTCTTAGCATGATAAAGAAGATTCAAAGAGAGTGAGATGCCAGCTCCTTTCATTCAGTCAGTAGCTTCAATCATTTCTGGACGTTTTTCAGTGGCAAAAATCAATGAATATTGTAAATGCACAAACAGTAATTTCTCCGCATTGCAAGGTGCAATTCTGAAATTTTTTGCTTTTTCCTGCTCCTCTTAGCATGATAAAGAAGATTCAAAGAGAGTGAGATGCCAGCTCCTTTCATTCAGTCAGTACCTTCAATCATTTCTGGACGTTTTTCAATGGCAAAAATCAATGAATATTGTAAATGCACAAACAGTAATTTCTCCGCATTGCAAGGTGCAAGTCTGAAATTTTTTGCTTTTTCCTGCTCCTCTTAGCATGATAAAGAAGATTCAAAGAGAGTGAGATGCCAGCTACTTTCATTCAGTCAGTAGCTTCAATCATTTCTGGACGTTTTTCAATGGTAAAAATCAATGAATATTGTAAATGCACAAACAGTAATTTCTCCACATTGCAAGGTGCAATTCTGAAATTTTTTGCTTTTTCCTGCTCCTCTTAGCATGATAACGAAGATTCAAAGAGAGTGAGATGCCAGCTCCTTTCATTCAGTCAGTAGCTTCAAACATTTCTGGTATATGAATAACATGATGTTTTTCAATGGCAAAAATCAATGAATATTGTAAATGCACAAACAGTAATTTCTCCGCATTGCAAGGTGCAATTCTGAAATTTTTTGCTTTTTCCTGCTCCTCTTAGCATGATAAAGAAGATTCAAAGAGAGTGAGATGCCAGCTCCTTTCATTCAGTCAGTAGCTTCAATCATTTCTGGAAGTTTTTCAATGGCAAAAATCAATGAATATTGTAAATGCACAAACTGTAATTTCTCCGCATTGCAAGGTGCAATTCTGAAATTTTTTGCTTTTTCCTGCTCCTCTTAGCATGATAAAGAAGATTCAAAGAGAGTGAGATGCCAGCTCCTTTCATTCAGTCAGTAGCTTCAAACATTTCTGGTATATGAATAACATGATGTTTTTCAATGGCAAAAATCAATGAATATTGTAAATGCACAAACAGTAATTTCTCCGCATTGCAAGGTGCAATTCTGAAATTTTTTGCTTTTTCCTGCTCCTCTTAGCATGATAAAGAAGATTCAAAGAGAGTGAGATGCCAGCTCCTTTCATTCAGTCAGTAGCTTCAAACATTTCTGGTATATGAATAACATGATGTTTTTCAATGGCAAAAATCAATGAATATTGTAAATGCACAAACAGTAATTTCTCCGCATTGCAAGGTGCAAGTCTGAAATTTTTTGCTTTTTCCTGCTCCTCTTAGCATGATAAAGAAGATTCAAAGAGAGTGAGATGCCAGCTACTTTCATTCAGTCAGTAGCTTCAATCATTTCTGGACGTTTTTCAATGGTAAAAATCAATGAATATTGTAAATGCACAAACAGTAATTTCTCCACATTGCAAGGTGCAATTCTGAAATTTTTTGCTTTTTCCTGCTCCTCTTAGCATGATAAAGAAGATTCAAAGAGAGTGAGATGCCAGCTCCTTTCATTCAGTCAGTAGCTTCAAACATTTCTGGTATATGAATAACATGATGTTTTTCAATGGCAAAAATCAATGAATATTGTAAATGCACAAACAGTAATTTCTCCGCATTGCAAGGTGCAATTCTGAAATTTTTTGCTTTTTCCTGCTCCTCTTAGCATGATAAAGAAGATTCAAAGAGAGTGAGATGCCAGCTCCTTTCATTCAGTCAGTAGCTTCAATCATTTCTGGATGTTTTTCAATGGCAAAAATCAATGAATATTGTAAATGCACAAACTGTAATTTCTGCGCATTGCAAGGTGCAATTCTGAAATTTTTTGCTTTTTCCTGCTCCTCTTAGCATGATAAAGAAGATTCAAAGAGAGTGAGATGCCAGCTCCTTTCATTCAGTCAGTAGCTTCAATCATTTCTGGACGTTTTTCAGTGGCAAAAATCAATGAATATTGTAAATGCACAAACAGTAATTTCTCCGCATTGCAAGGTGCAATTCTGAAATTTTTTGCTTTTTCCTGCTCCTCTTAGCATGATAAAGAAGATTCAAAGAGAGTGAGATGCCAGCTCCTTTCATTCAGTCAGTACCTTCAATCATTTCTGGACGTTTTTCAATGGCAAAAATCAATGAATATTGTAAATGCACAAACAGTAATTTCTCCGCATTGCAAGGTGCAAGTCTGAAATTTTTTGCTTTTTCCTGCTCCTCTTAGCATGATAAAGAAGATTCAAAGAGAGTGAGATGCCAGCTACTTTCATTCAGTCAGTAGCTTCAATCATTTCTGGACGTTTTTCAATGGTAAAAATCAATGAATATTGTAAATGCACAAACAGTAATTTCTCCACATTGCAAGGTGCAATTCTGAAATTTTTTGCTTTTTCCTGCTCCTCTTAGCATGATAACGAAGATTCAAAGAGAGTGAGATGCCAGCTCCTTTCATTCAGTCAGTAGCTTCAAACATTTCTGGTATATGAATAACATGATGTTTTTCAATGGCAAAAATCAATGAATATTGTAAATGCACAAACAGTAATTTCTCCGCATTGCAAGGTGCAATTCTGAAATTTTTTGCTTTTTCCTGCTCCTCTTAGCATGATAAAGAAGATTCAAAGAGAGTGAGATGCCAGCTCCTTTCATTCAGTCAGTAGCTTCAATCATTTCTGGATGTTTTTCAATGGCAAAAATCAATGAATATTGTAAATGCACAAACTGTAATTTCTCCGCATTGCAAGGTGCAATTCTGAAATTTTTTGCTTTTTCCTGCTCCTCTTAGCATGATAAAGAAGATTCAAAGAGAGTGAGATGCCAGCTCCTTTCATTCAGTCAGTAGCTTCAATCATTTCTGGACGTTTTTCAATGGCAAAAATCAATGAATATTGTAAATGCACAAACAGTAATTTCTCCGCATTGCAAGGTGCAATTCTGAAATTTTTTGCTTTTTCCTGCTCCTCTTAGCATGATAAAGAAGATTCAAAGAGAGTGAGATGCCAGCTCCTTTCATTCAGTCAGTAGCTTCAATCATTTCTGGACGTTTTTCAATGGCAAAAATCAATGAATATTGTAAATGCACAAACAGTAATTTCTCCGCATTGCAAGGTGCAATTCTGAAATTTTTTGCTTTTTCCCGCTCCTCTTAGCATGATAAAGAAGATTCAAAGAGAGTGAGGTGCCAGCTCCTTTCATTCAGTCAGTAGCTTCAAACATTTCTGGTATATGAATAACATGTTTTTCAATGGCAAAAATCAATGAATATTGTAAATGCACAAACAGTAATTTCTCCGCATTGCAAGGTGCAATTCTGAAATTTTTTGATTTTTCCTGCTCCTCTTAGCATGATAAAGAAGATTCAAAGAGAGTGAGATGCCAGCTCCTTTCATTCAGTCAGTAGCTTCAATCATTTCTGGACGTTTTTCAATGGCAAAAATCAATGAATATTGTAAAAGCACAAACAGTAATTTCTCCGCATTGCAAGGTGCAATTCTGAAATTTTTTGCTTTTTCCTGCTCCTCTTAGCATGATAAAGAAGATTCAAAGAGAGTGAGATGCCAGCTCCTTTCATTCAGTCAGTAGCTTCAAACATTTCTGGTATATGAATAACATGATGTTTTTCAATGGCAAAAATCAATGAATATTGTAAATGCACAAACAGTAATTTCTCCGCATTGCAAGGTGCAATTCTGAAATTTTTTGCTTTTTCCTGCTCCTCTTAGCATGATAAAGAAGATTCAAAGAGAGTGAGATGCCAGCTCCTTTCATTCAGTCAGTAGCTTCAAACATTTCTGGTATATGAATAACATGATGTTTTTCAATGGCAAAAATCAATGAATATTGTAAATGCACAAACAGTAATTTCTCCGCATTGCAAGGTGCAAGTCTGAAATTTTTTGCTTTTTCCTGCTCCTCTTAGCATGATAACGAAGATTCAAAGAGAGTGAGATGCCAGCTCCTTTCATTCAGTCAGTAGCTTCAAACATTTCTGGTATATGAATAACATGATGTTTTTCAATGGCAAAAATCAATGAATATTGTAAATGCACAAACAGTAATTTCTCCGCATTGCAAGGTGCAATTCTGAAATTTTTTGCTTTTTCCTGCTCCTCTTAGCATGATAAAGAAGATTCAAAGAGAGTGAGATGCCAGCTCCTTTCATTCAGTCAGTAGCTTCAATCATTTCTGGATGTTTTTCAATGGCAAAAATCAATGAATATTGTAAATGCACAAACTGTAATTTCTCCGCATTGCAAGGTGCAATTCTGAAATTTTTTGCTTTTTCCTGCTCCTCTTAGCATGATAAAGAAGATTCAAAGAGAGTGAGATGCCAGCTCCTTTCATTCAGTCAGTAGCTTCAAACATTTCTGGTATATGAATAACATGATGTTTTTCAATGGCAAAAATCAATGAATATTGTAAATGCACAAACAGTAATTTCTCCGCATTGCAAGGTGCAAGTCTGAAATTTTTTGCTTTTTCCTGCTCCTCTTAGCATGATAAAGAAGATTCAAAGAGAGTGAGATGCCAGCTACTTTCATTCAGTCAGTAGCTTCAATCATTTCTGGACGTTTTTCAATGGTAAAAATCAATGAATATTGTAAATGCACAAACAGTAATTTCTCCACATTGCAAGGTGCAATTCTGAAATTTTTTGCTTTTTCCTGCTCCTCTTAGCATGATAAAGAAGATTCAAAGAGAGTGAGATGCCAGCTCCTTTCATTCAGTCAGTAGCTTCAAACATTTCTGGTATATGAATAACATGATGTTTTTCAATGGCAAAAATCAATGAATATTGTAAATGCACAAACAGTAATTTCTCCGCATTGCAAGGTGCAAGTCTGAAATTTTTTGCTTTTTCCTGCTCCTCTTAGCATGATAAAGAAGATTCAAAGAGAGTGAGATGCCAGCTCCTTTCATTCAGTCAGTAGCTTCAATCATTTCTGGATGTTTTTCAATGGCAAAAATCAATGAATATTGTAAATGCACAAACTGTAATTTCTCCGTATTGCAAGGTGCAATTCTGAAATTTTTTGCTTTTTCCTGCTCCTCTTAGCATGATAAAGAAGATTCAAAGAGAGTGAGATGCCAGCTCCTTTCATTCAGTCAGTACCTTCAATCATTTCTGGACGTTTTTCAATGGCAAAAATCAATGAATATTGTAAATGCACAAACAGTAATTTCTCCGCATTGCAAGGTGCAATTCTGAAATTTTTTGCTTTTTCCTGCTCCTCTTAGCATGATAAAGAAGATTCAAAGAGAGTGAGATGACAGCTCCTTTCATTTAGTCAGTACCTTCAATCATTTCTGGACGTTTTTCAATGGCAAAAATCAATGAATATTGTAAATGCACAAACAGAAATTTCTCCGCATTGCAAGGTGCAATTCTGAAATTTTTTGCTTTTTCCCGCTCCTCTTAGCATGATAAAGAAGATTGAAAGAGAGTGAGGTGCCAGCTCCTTTCATTCAGTCAGTAGCTTCAAACATTTCTGGTATATGAATAACATGTTTTTCAATGGCAAAAATCAATGAATATTGTAAATGCACAAACAGTAATTTCTCCGCATTGCAAGGTGCAATTCTGAAATTTTTTGATTTTTCCTGCTCCTCTTAGCATGATAAAGAAGATTCAAAGAGAGTGAGATGCCAGCTCCTTTCATTCAGTCAGTAGCTTCAATCATTTCTGGACGTTTTTCAATGGCAAAAATCAATGAATATTGTAAATGCACAAACAGTAATTTCTCCACATTGCAAGGTGCAATTCTGAAATTTTTTGCTTTTTCCTGCTCCTCTTAGCATGATAAAGAAGATTCAAAGAGAGTGAGATGCCAGCTCCTTTCATTCAGTCAGTAGCTTCAAACATTTCTGGTATATGAATAACATGATGTTTTTCAATGGCAAAAATCAATGAAAATTGTAAATGCACAAACAGTAATTTCTCCGCATTGCAAGGTGCAATTCTGAAATTTTTTGCTTTTTCCTGCTCCTCTTAGCATGATAAAGAAGATTCAAAGAGAGTGAGATGCCAGCTCCTTTCATTCAGTCAGTAGCTTCAAACATTTCTGGTATATGAATAACATGATGTTTTTCAATGGCAAAAATCAATGAATATTGTAAATGCACAAACAGTAATTTCTCCGCATTGCAAGGTGCAAGTCTGAAATTTTTTGCTTTTTCCTGCTCCTCTTAGCATGATAAAGAAGATTCAAAGAGAGTGAGATGCCAGCTACTTTCATTCAGTCAGTAGCTTCAATCATTTCTGGACGTTTTTCAATGGTAAAAATCAATGAATATTGTAAATGCACAAACAGTAATTTCTCCACATTGCAAGGTGCAATTCTGAAATTTTTTGCTTTTTCCTGCTCCTCTTAGCATGATAAAGAAGATTCAAAGAGAGTGAGATGCCAGCTCCTTTCATTCAGTCAGTAGCTTCAAACATTTCTGGTATATGAATAACATGATGTTTTTCAATGGCAAAAATCAATGAATATTGTAAATGCACAAACAGTAATTTCTCCGCATTGCAAGGTGCAATTCTGAAATTTTTTGCTTTTTCCTGCTCCTCTTAGCATGATAAAGAAGATTCAAAGAGAGTGAGATGCCAGCTCCTTTCATTCAGTCAGTAGCTTCAATCATTTCTGGATGTTTTTCAATGGCAAAAATCAATGAATATTGTAAATGCACAAACTGTAATTTCTCCGCATTGCAAGGTGCAATTCTGAAATTTTTTGCTTTTTCCTGCTCCTCTTAGCATGATAAAGAAGATTCAAAGAGAGTGAGATGCCAGCTCCTTTCATTCAGTCAGTAGCTTCAATCATTTCTGGACGTTTTTCAGTGGCAAAAATCAATGAATATTGTAAATGCACAAACAGTAATTTCTCCGCATTGCAAGGTGCAATTCTGAAATTTTTTGCTTTTTCCTGCTCCTCTTAGCATGATAAAGAAGATTCAAAGAGAGTGAGATGCCAGCTCCTTTCATTCAGTCAGTACCTTCAATCATTTCTGGACGTTTTTCAATGGCAAAAATCAATGAATATTGTAAATGCACAAACAGTAATTTCTCCGCATTGCAAGGTGCAAGTCTGAAATTTTTTGCTTTTTCCTGCTCCTCTTAGCATGATAAAGAAGATTCAAAGAGAGTGAGATGCCAGCTACTTTCATTCAGTCAGTAGCTTCAATCATTTCTGGACGTTTTTCAATGGTAAAAATCAATGAATATTGTAAATGCACAAACAGTAATTTCTCCACATTGCAAGGTGCAATTCTGAAATTTTTTGCTTTTTCCTGCTCCTCTTAGCATGATAACGAAGATTCAAAGAGAGTGAGATGCCAGCTCCTTTCATTCAGTCAGTAGCTTCAAACATTTCTGGTATATGAATAACATGATGTTTTTCAATGGCAAAAATCAATGAATATTGTAAATGCACAAACAGTAATTTCTCCGCATTGCAAGGTGCAATTCTGAAATTTTTTGCTTTTTCCTGCTCCTCTTAGCATGATAAAGAAGATTCAAAGAGAGTGAGATGCCAGCTCCTTTCATTCAGTCAGTAGCTTCAATCATTTCTGGATGTTTTTCAATGGCAAAAATCAATGAATATTGTAAATGCACAAACTGTAATTTCTCCGCATTGCAAGGTGCAATTCTGAAATTTTTTGCTTTTTCCTGCTCCTCTTAGCATGATAAAGAAGATTCAAAGAGAGTGAGATGCCAGCTCCTTTCATTCAGTCAGTAGCTTCAAACATTTCTGGTATATGAATAACATGATGTTTTTCAATGGCAAAAATCAATGAATATTGTAAATGCACAAACAGTAATTTCTCCGCATTGCAAGGTGCAATTCTGAAATTTTTTGCTTTTTCCTGCTCCTCTTAGCATGATAAAGAAGATTCAAAGAGAGTGAGATGCCAGCTCCTTTCATTCAGTCAGTAGCTTCAAACATTTCTGGTATATGAATAACATGATGTTTTTCAATGGCAAAAATCAATGAATATTGTAAATGCACAAACAGTAATTTCTCCGCATTGCAAGGTGCAAGTCTGAAATTTTTTGCTTTTTCCTGCTCCTCTTAGCATGATAAAGAAGATTCAAAGAGAGTGAGATGCCAGCTACTTTCATTCAGTCAGTAGCTTCAATCATTTCTGGACGTTTTTCAATGGTAAAAATCAATGAATATTGTAAATGCACAAACAGTAATTTCTCCACATTGCAAGGTGCAATTCTGAAATTTTTTGCTTTTTCCTGCTCCTCTTAGCATGATAAAGAAGATTCAAAGAGAGTGAGATGCCAGCTCCTTTCATTCAGTCAGTAGATTCAAACTTTTCTGGTATATGAATAACATGATGTTTTTCAATGGCAAAAATCAATGAATATTGTAAATGCACAAACAGTAATTTCTCCGCATTGCAAGGTGCAATTCAGAAATTTTTTGCTTTTTCCTGCTCCTCTTAGCATGATAAAGAAGATTCAAAGAGAGTGAGATGCCAGCTCCTTTCATTCAGTCAGTAGCTTCAATCATTTCTGGATGTTTTTCAATGGCAAAAATCAATGAATATTGTAAATGCACAAACTGTAATTTCTCCGCATTGCAAGGTGCAATTCTGAAATTTTTTGCTTTTTCCTGCTCCTCTTAGCATGATAAAGAAGATTCAAAGAGAGTGAGATGCCAGCTCCTTTCATTCAGTCAGTAGCTTCAATCATTTCTGGACGTTTTTCAGTGGCAAAAATCAATGAATATTGTAAATGCACAAACAGTAATTTCTCCGCATTGCAAGGTGCAATTCTGAAATTTTTTGCTTTTTCCTGCTCCTCTTAGCATGATAAAGAAGATTCAAAGAGAGTGAGATGCCAGCTCCTTTCATTCAGTCAGTACCTTCAATCATTTCTGGACGTTTTTCAATGGCAAAAATCAATGAATATTGTAAATGCACAAACAGTAATTTCTCCGCATTGCAAGGTGCAAGTCTGAAATTTTTTGCTTTTTCCTGCTCCTCTTAGCATGATAAAGAAGATTCAAAGAGAGTGAGATGCCAGCTACTTTCATTCAGTCAGTAGCTTCAATCATTTCTGGACGTTTTTCAATGGTAAAAATCAATGAATATTGTAAATGCACAAACAGTAATTTCTCCACATTGCAAGGTGCAATTCTGAAATTTTTTGCTTTTTCCTGCTCCTCTTAGCATGATAACGAAGATTCAAAGAGAGTGAGATGCCAGCTCCTTTCATTCAGTCAGTAGCTTCAAACATTTCTGGTATATGAATAACATGATGTTTTTCAATGGCAAAAATCAATGAATATTGTAAATGCACAAACAGTAATTTCTCCGCATTGCAAGGTGAAATTCTGAAATTTTTTGCTTTTTCCTGCTCCTCTTAGCATGATAAAGAAGATTCAAAGAGAGTGAGATGCCAGCTCCTTTCATTCAGTCAGTAGCTTCAATCATTTCTGGATGTTTTTCAATGGCAAAAATCAATGAATATTGTAAATGCACAAACTGTAATTTCTCCGCATTGCAAGGTGCAATTCTGAAATTTTTTGCTTTTTCCTGCTCCTCTTAGCATGATAAAGAAGATTCAAAGAGAGTGAGATGCCAGCTCCTTTCATTCAGTCAGTAGCTTCAATCATTTCTGGACGTTTTTCAATGGCAAAAATCAATGAATATTGTAAATGCACAAACAGTAATTTCTCCGCATTGCAAGGTGCAATTCTGAAATTTTTTGCTTTTTCCTGCTCCTCTTAGCATGATAAAGAAGATTCAAAGAGAGTGAGATGCCAGCTCCTTTCATTCAGTCAGTAGCTTCAATCATTTCTGGACGTTTTTCAATGGCAAAAATCAATGAATATTGTAAATGCACAAACAGTAATTTCTCCGCATTGCAAGGTGCAATTCTGAAATTTTTTGCTTTTTCCCGCTCCTCTTAGCATGATAAAGAAGATTCAAAGAGAGTGAGGTGCCAGCTCCTTTCATTCAGTCAGTAGCTTCAAACATTTCTGGTATATGAATAACATGTTTTTCAATGGCAAAAATCAATGAATATTGTAAATGCACAAACAGTAATTTCTCCGCATTGCAAGGTGCAATTCTGAATTTTTTTGATTTTTCCTGCTCCTCTTAGCATGATAAAGAAGATTCAAAGAGAGTGAGATGCCAGCTCCTTTCATTCAGTCAGTAGCTTCAATCATTTCTGGACGTTTTTCAATGGCAAAAATCAATGAATATTGTAAAAGCACAAACAGTAATTTCTCCGCATTGCAAGGTGCAATTCTGAAATTTTTTGCTTTTTCCTGCTCCTCTTAGCATGATAAAGAAGATTCAAAGAGAGTGAGATGCCAGCTCCTTTCATTCAGTCAGTAGCTTCAAACATTTCTGGTATATGAATAACATGATGTTTTTCAATGGCAAAAATCAATGAATATTGTAAATGCACAAACAGTAATTTCTCCGCATTGCAAGGTGCAATTCTGAAATTTTTTGCTTTTTCCTGCTCCTCTTAGCATGATAAAGAAGATTCAAAGAGAGTGAGATGCCAGCTCCTTTCATTCAGTCAGTAGCTTCAAACATTTCTGGTATATGAATAACATGATGTTTTTCAATGGCAAAAATCAATGAATATTGTAAATGCACAAACAGTAATTTCTCCGCATTGCAAGGTGCAAGTCTGAAATTTTTTGCTTTTTCCTGCTCCTCTTAGCATGATAAAGAAGATTCAAAGAGAGTGAGATGCCAGCTACTTTCATTCAGTCAGTAGCTTCAATCATTTCTGGACGTTTTTCAATGGTAAAAATCAATGAATATTGTAAATGCACAAACAGTAATTTCTCCACATTGCAAGGTGCAATTCTGAAATTTTTTGCTTTTTCCTGCTCCTCTTAGCATGATAAAGAAGATTCAAAGAGAGTGAGATGCCAGCTCCTTTCATTCAGTCAGTAGCTTCAAACATTTCTGGTATATGAATAACATGATGTTTTTCAATGGCAAAAATCAATGAATATTGTAAATGCACAAACAGTAATTTCTCCGCATTGCAAGGTGCAATTCTGAAATTTTTTGCTTTTTCCTGCTCCTCTTAGCATGATAAAGCAGATTCAAAGAGAGTGAGATGCCAGCTCCTTTCATTCAGTCAGTAGCTTCAATCATTTCTGGATGTTTTTCAATGGCAAAAATCAATGAATATTGTAAATGCACAAACTGTAATTTCTCCGCATTGCAAGGTGCAATTCTGAAATTTTTTGCTTTTTCCTGCTCCTCTTAGCATGATAAAGCAGATTCAAAGAGAGTGAGATGCCAGCTCCTTTCATTCAGTCAGTAGCTTCAATCATTTCTGGATGTTTTTCAATGGCAAAAATCAATGAATATTGTAAATGCACAAACTGTAATTTCTCCGCATTGCAAGGTGCAATTCTGAAATTTTTTGCTTTTTCCTGCTCCTCTTAGCATGATAAAGAAGATTCAAAGAGAGTGAGATGCCAGCTCCTTTCATTCAGTCAGTAGCTTCAAACATTTCTGGTATATGAATAACATGATGTTTTTCAATGGCAAAAATCAATGAATATTGTAAATGCACAAACAGTAATTTCTCCGCATTGCAAGGTGCAATTCTGAAATTTTTTGCTTTTTCCTGCTCCTCTTAGCATGATAAAGAAGATTCAAAGAGAGTGAGATGCCAGCTCCTTTCATTCAGTCAGTAGCTTCAAACATTTCTGGTATATGAATAACATGATGTTTTTCAATGGCAAAAATCAATGAATATTGTAAATGCACAAACAGTAATTTCTCCGCATTGCAAGGTGCAATTCTGAAATTTTTTGCTTTTTCCTGCTCCTCTTAGCATGATAAAGAAGATTCAAAAAGAGTGAGATGCCAGCTCCTTTCATTCAGTCAGTAGCTTCAATCATTTCTGGATGTTTTTCAATGGCAAAAATCAATGAATATTGTAAATGCACAAACATTAATTTCTCCGCATTGCAAGGTGCAATTCTGAAATTTTTTGCTTTTTCCTGCTCCTCTTAGCATGATAAAGAAGATTCAAAGAGAGTGAGATGCCAGCTCCTTTCATTCAGTCAGTAGCTTCAATCATTTCTGGACGTTTTTCAATGGCAAAAATCAATGAATATTGTAAATGCACAAACAGTAATTTCTCCGCATTGCAAGGTGCAATTCTGAAATTTTTTGCTTTTTCCCGCTCCTCTTAGCATGATAAAGAAGATTCAAAGAGAGTGAGGTGCCAGCTCCTTTCATTCAGTCAGTAGCTTCAAACATTTCTGGTATATGAATAACATGTTTTTCAATGGCAAAAATCAATGAATATTGTAAATGCACAAACAGTAATTTCTTCGCATTGCAAGGTGCAATTCTGAAATTTTTTGATTTTTCCTGCTCCTCTTAGCATGATAAAGAAGATTCAAAGAGAGTGAGATGCCAGCTCCTTTCATTCAGTCAGTAGCTTCAATCATTTCTGGACGTTTTTCAATGGCAAAAATCAATGAATATTGTAAAAGCACAAACAGTAATTTCTCCGCATTGCAAGGTGCAATTCTGAAATTTTTTGCTTTTTCCTGCTCCTCTTAGCATGATAAAGAAGATTCAAAGAGAGTGAGATGCCAGCTCCTTTCATTCAGTCAGTAGCTTCAAACATTTCTGGTATATGAATAACATGATGTTTTTCAATGGCAAAAATCAATGAATATTGTAAATGCACAAACAGTAATTTCTCCGCATTGCAAGGTGCAATTCTGAAATTTTTTGCTTTTTCCTGCTCCTCTTAGCATGATAAAGAAGATTCAAAGAGAGTGAGATGCCAGCTCCTTTCATTCAGTCAGTAGCTTCAAACATTTCTGGTATATGAATAACATGATGTTTTTCAATGGCAAAAATCAATGAATATTGTAAATGCACAAACAGTAATTTCTCCGCATTGCAAGGTGCAAGTCTGAAATTTTTTGCTTTTTCCTGCTCCTCTTAGCATGATAAAGAAGATTCAAAGAGAGTGAGATGCCAGCTACTTTCATTCAGTCAGTAGCTTCAATCATTTCTGGACGTTTTTCAATGGTAAAAATCAATGAATATTGTAAATGCACAAACAGTAATTTCTCCACATTGCAAGGTGCAATTCTGAAATTTTTTGCTTTTTCCTGCTCCTCTTAGCATGATAAAGAAGATTCAAAGAGAGTGAGATGCCAGCTCCTTTCATTCAGTCAGTAGCTTCAAACATTTCTGGTATATGAATAACATGATGTTTTTCAATGGCAAAAATCAATGAATATTGTAAATGCACAAACAGTAATTTCTCCGCATTGCAAGGTGCAATTCTGAAATTTTTTGCTTTTTCCTGCTCCTCTTAGCATGATAAAGCAGATTCAAAGAGAGTGAGATGCCAGCTCCTTTCATTCAGTCAGTAGCTTCAATCATTTCTGGATGTTTTTCAATGGCAAAAATCAATGAATATTGTAAATGCACAAACTGTAATTTCTCCGCATTGCAAGGTGCAATTCTGAAATTTTTTGCTTTTTCCTGCTCCTCTTAGCATGATAAAGAAGATTCAAAGAGAGTGAGATGCCAGCTCCTTTCATTCAGTCAGTAGCTTCAATCATTTCTGGATGTTTTTCAATGGCAAAAATCAATGAATATTGTAAATGCACAAACAGTAATTTCTCCGCATTGCAAGGTGCAATTCTGAAATTTTTTGCTTTTTCCTGCTCCTCTTAGCATGATAAAGAAGATTCAAAGAGAGTGAGATGCCAGCTCCTTTCACTCAGTCAGTAGCTTCAAACATTTCTGGTATATGAATAACATGATGTTTTTCAATGGCAAAAATCAATGAATATTGTAAATGCACAAACAGTAATTTCTCCGCATTGCAAGGTGCAAGTCTGAAATTTTTTGCTTTTTCCTGCTCCTCTTAGCATGATAAAGAAGATTCAAAGAGAGTGAGATGCCAGTTACTTTCATTCAGTCAGTAGCTTCAATCATTTCTGGACGTTTTTCAATGGTAAAAATCAATGAATATTGTAAATGCACAAACAGTAATTTCTCCACATTGCAAGGTGCAATTCTGAAATTTTTTGCTTTTTCCTGCTCCTCTTAGCATGATAAAGAAGATTCAAAGAGAGTGAGATGCCAGCTCCTTTCATTCAGTCAGTAGCTTCAAACATTTCTGGTATATGAATAACATGATGTTTTTCAATGGCAAAAATCAATGAATATTGTAAATGCACAAACAGTAATTTCTCCGCATTGCAAGGTGCAATTCTGAAATTTTTTGCTTTTTCCTGCTCCTCTTAGCATGATAAAGAAGATTCAAAGAGAGTGAGATGCCAGCTCCTTTCATTCAGTCAGTAGCTTCAAACATTTCTGGTATATGAATAACATGATGTTTTTCAATGGCAAAAATCAATGAATATTGTAAATGCACAAACAGTAATTTCTCCGCATTGCAAGGTGCAATTCTGAAATTTTTTGCTTTTTCCTGCTCCTCTTAGCATGATAAAGAAGATTCAAAAAGAGTGAGATGCCAGCTCCTTTCATTCAGTCAGTAGCTTCAATCATTTCTGGATGTTTTTCAATGGCAAAAATCAATGAATATTGTAAATGCACAAACATTAATTTCTCCGCATTGCAAGGTGCAATTCTGAAATTTTTTGCTTTTTCCTGCTCCTCTTAGCATGATAAAGAAGATTCAAAGAGAGTGAGATGTCAGCTCCTTTCATTCAGTCAGTAGCTTCAAACATTTCTGGTATATGAATAACATGATGTTTTTCAATGGCAAAAATCAATGAATATTGTAAATGCACAAACAGTAATTTCTCCGCATTGCAAGGTGCAATTCTGAAATTTTTTGCTTTTTCCTGCTCCTCTTAGCATGATAAAGAAGATTCAAAGAGAGTGAGATGCCAGCTCCTTTCATTCAGTCAGTAGCTTCAATCATTTCTGGATGTTTTTCAATGGCAAAAATCAATGAATATTGTAAATGCACAAACAGTAATTTCTCCGCATTGCAAGGTGCAATTCTGAAATTTTTTGCTTTTTCCTGCTCCTCTTAGCATGATAAAGAAGATTCAAAGAGAGTGAGATGCCAGCTCCTTTCATTCAGTCAGTAGCTTCAAACATTTCTGGTATATGAATAACATGATGTTTTTCAATGGCAAAAATCAATGAATATTGTAAATGCACAAACAGTAATTTCTCCGCATTGCAAGGTGCAATTCTGAAATTTTTTGCTTTTTCCTGCTCCTCTTAGCATGATAAAGAAGATTCAAAAAGAGTGAGATGCCAGCTCCTTTCATTCAGTCAGTAGCTTCAATCATTTCTGGATGTTTTTCAATGGCAAAAATCAATGAATATTGTAAATGCACAAACATTAATTTCTCCGCATTGCAAGGTGCAATTCTGAAATTTTTTGCTTTTTCCTGCTCCTCTTAGCATGATAAAGAAGATTCAAAGAGAGTGAGATGCCAGCTCCTTTCATTCAGTCAGTAGCTTCAATCATTTCTGGACGTTTTTCAATGGCAAAAATCAATGAATATTGTAAATGCACAAACAGTAATTTCTCCGCATTGCAAGGTGCAATTCTGAAATTTTTTGCTTTTTCCCGCTCCTCTTAGCATGATAAAGAAGATTCAAAGAGAGTGAGGTGCCAGCTCCTTTCATTCAGTCAGTAGCTTCAAACATTTCTGGTATATGAATAACATGTTTTTCAATGGCAAAAATCAATGAATATTGTAAATGCACAAACAGTAATTTCTCCGCATTGCAAGGTGCAATTCTGAAATTTTTTGATTTTTCCTGCTCCTCTTAGCATGATAAAGAAGATTCAAAGAGAGTGAGATGCCAGCTACTTTCATTCAGTCAGTAGCTTCAATCATTTCTGGACGTTTTTCAATGGTAAAAATCAATGAATATTGTAAATGCACAAACAGTAATTTCTCCACATTGCAAGGTGCAATTCTGAAATTTTTTGCTTTTTCCTGCTCCTCTTAGCATGATAAAGAAGATTCAAAGAGAGTGAGATGCCAGCTCCTTTCATTCAGTCAGTAGCTTCAAACATTTCTGGTATATGAATAACATGATGTTTTTCAATGGCAAAAATCAATGAATATTGTAAATGCACAAACAGTAATTTCTCCGCATTGCAAGGTGCAATTCTGAAATTTTTTGCTTTTTCCTGCTCCTCTTAGCATGATAAAGCAGATTCAAAGAGAGTGAGATGCCAGCTCCTTTCATTCAGTCAGTAGCTTCAATCTTTTCTGGATGTTTTTCAATGGCAAAAATCAATGAATATTGTAAATGCACAAACTGTAATTTCTCCGCATTGCAAGGTGCAATTCTGAAATTTTTTGCTTTTTCCTGCTCCTCTTAGCATGATAAAGAAGATTCAAAGAGAGTGAGATGCCAGCTCCTTTCATTCAGTCAGTAGCTTCAATCATTTCTGGATGTTTTTCAATGGCAAAAATCAATGAATATTGTAAATGCACAAACAGTAATTTCTCCGCATTGCAAGGTGCAATTCTGAAATTTTTTGCTTTTTCCTGCTCCTCTTAGCATGATAAAGAAGATTCAAAGAGAGTGAGATGCCAGCTCCTTTCACTCAGTCAGTAGCTTCAAACATTTCTGGTATATGAATAACATGATGTTTTTCAATGGCAAAAATCAATGAATATTGTAAATGCACAAACAGTAATTTCTCCGCATTGCAAGGTGCAAGTCTGAAATTTTTTGCTTTTTCCTGCTCCTCTTAGCATGATAAAGAAGATTCAAAGAGAGTGAGATGCCAGTTACTTTCATTCAGTCAGTAGCTTCAATCATTTCTGGACGTTTTTCAATGGTAAAAATCAATGAATATTGTAAATGCACAAACAGTAATTTCTCCACATTGCAAGGTGCAATTCTGAAATTTTTTGCTTTTTCCTGCTCCTCTTAGCATGATAAAGAAGATTCAAAGAGAGTGAGATGCCAGCTCCTTTCATTCAGTCAGTAGCTTCAAACATTTCTGGTATATGAATAACATGATGTTTTTCAATGGCAAAAATCAATGAATATTGTAAATGCACAAACAGTAATTTCTCCGCATTGCAAGGTGCAATTCTGAAATTTTTTGCTTTTTCCTGCTCCTCTTAGCATGATAAAGAAGATTCAAAGAGAGTGAGATGCCAGCTCCTTTCATTCAGTCAGTAGCTTCAAACATTTCTGGTATATGAATAACATGATGTTTTTCAATGGCAAAAATCAATGAATATTGTAAATGCACAAACAGTAATTTCTCCGCATTGCAAGGTGCAATTCTGAAATTTTTTGCTTTTCCCTGCTCCTCTTAGCATGATAAAGAAGATTCAAAAAGAGTGAGATGCCAGCTCCTTTCATTCAGTCAGTAGCTTCAATCATTTCTGGATGTTTTTCAATGGCAAAAATCAATGAATATTGTAAATGCACAAACATTAATTTCTCCGCATTGCAAGGTGCAATTCTGAAATTTTTTGCTTTTTCCTGCTCCTCTTAGCATGATAAAGAAGATTCAAAGAGAGTGAGATGTCAGCTCCTTTCATTCAGTCAGTAGCTTCAAACATTTCTGGTATATGAATAACATGATGTTTTTCAATGGCAAAAATCAATGAATATTGTAAATGCACAAACAGTAATTTCTCCGCATTGCAAGGTGCAATTCTGAAATTTTTTGCTTTTTCCTGCTCCTCTTAGCATGATAAAGAAGATTCAAAGAGAGTGAGATGCCAGCTCCTTTCATTCAGTCAGTAGCTTCAATCATTTCTGGATGTTTTTCAATGGCAAAAATCAATGAATATTGTAAATGCACAAACAGTAATTTCTCCGCATTGCAAGGTGCAATTCTGAAATTTTTTGCTTTTTCCTGCTCCTCTTAGCATGATAAAGAAGATTCAAAGAGAGTGAGATGCCAGCTCCTTTCATTCAGTCAGTAGCTTCAAACATTTCTGGTATATGAATAACATGATGTTTTTCAATGGCAAAAATCAATGAATATTGTAAATGCACAAACAGTAATTTCTCCGCATTGCAAGGTGCAAGTCTGAAATTTTTTGCTTTTTCCTGCTCCTCTTAGCATGATAAAGAAGATTCAAAGAGAGTGAGATGCCAGCTACTTTCATTCAGTCAGTAGCTTCAATCATTTCTGGACGTTTTTCAATGGTAAAAATCAATGAATATTGTAAATGCACAAACAGTAATTTCTCCACATTGCAAGGTGCAATTCTGAAATTTTTTGCTTTTTCCTGCTCCTCTTAGCATGATAAAGAAGATTCAAAGAGAGTGAGATGCCAGCTCCTTTCATTCAGTCAGTAGCTTCAAACATTTCTGGTATATGAATAACATGATGTTTTTCAATGGCAAAAATCAATGAATATTGTAAATGCACAAACAGTAATTTCTCCGCATTGCAAGGTGCAATTCTGAAATTTTTTGCTTTTTCCCGCTCCTCTTAGCATGATAAAGAAGATTCAAAGAGAGTGAGGTGCCAGCTCCTTTCATTCAGTCAGTAGCTTCAAACATTTCTGGTATATGAATAACATGTTTTTCAATGGCAAAAATCAATGAATATTGTAAATGCACAAACAGTAATTTCTCCGCATTGCAAGGTGCAATTCTGAAATTTTTTGATTTTTCCTGCTCCTCTTAGCATGATAAAGAAGATTCAAAGAGAGTGAGATGCCAGCTACTTTCATTCAGTCAGTAGCTTCAATCATTTCTGGACGTTTTTCAATGGTAAAAATCAATGAATATTGTAAATGCACAAACAGTAATTTCTCCACATTGCAAGGTGCAATTCTGAAATTTTTTGCTTTTTCCTGCTCCTCTTAGCATGATAAAGAAGATTCAAAGAGAGTGAGATGCCAGCTCCTTTCATTCAGTCAGTAGCTTCAAACATTTCTGGTATATGAATAACATGATGTTTTTCAATGGCAAAAATCAATGAATATTGTAAATGCACAAACAGTAATTTCTCCGCATTGCAAGGTGCAATTCTGAAATTTTTTGCTTTTTCCTGCTCCTCTTAGCATGATAAAGCAGATTCAAAGAGAGTGAGATGCCAGCTCCTTTCATTCAGTCAGTAGCTTCAATCATTTCTGGATGTTTTTCAATGGCAAAAATCAATGAATATTGTAAATGCACAAACTGTAATTTCTCCGCATTGCAAGGTGCAATTCTGAAATTTTTTGCTTTTTCCTGCTCCTCTTAGCATGATAAAGAAGATTCAAAGAGAGTGAGATGCCAGCTCCTTTCATTCAGTCAGTAGCTTCAATCATTTCTGGATGTTTTTCAATGGCAAAAATCAATGAATATTGTAAATGCACAAACAGTAATTTCTCCGCATTGCAAGGTGCAATTCTGAAATTTTTTGCTTTTTCCTGCTCCTCTTAGCATGATAAAGAAGATTCAAAGAGAGTGAGACGCCAGCTCCTTTCACTCAGTCAGTAGCTTCAAACATTTCTGGTATATGAATAACATGATGTTTTTCAATGGCAAAAATCAATGAATATTGTAAATGCACAAACAGTAATTTCTCCGCATTGCAAGGTGCAAGTCTGAAATTTTTTGCTTTTTCCTGCTCCTCTTAGCATGATAAAGAAGATTCAAAGAGAGTGAGATGCCAGTTACTTTCATTCAGTCAGTAGCTTCAATCATTTCTGGATGTTTTTCAATGGTAAAAATCAATGAATATTGTAAATGCACAAACAGTAATTTCTCCACATTGCAAGGTGCAATTCTGAAATTTTTTGCTTTTTCCTGCTCCTCTTAGCATGATAAAGAAGATTCAAAGAGAGTGAGATGCCAGCTCCTTTCATTCAGTCAGTAGCTTCAAACATTTCTGGTATATGAATAACATGATGTTTTTCAATGGCAAAAATCAATGAATATTGTAAATGCACAAACAGTAATTTCTCCGCATTGCAAGGTGCAATTCTGAAATTTTTTGCTTTTTCCTGCTCCTCTTAGCATGATAAAGAAGATTCAAAGAGAGTGAGATGCCAGCTCCTTTCATTCAGTCAGTAGCTTCAAACATTTCTGGTATATGAATAACATGATGTTTTTCAATGGCAAAAATCAATGAATATTGTAAATGCACAAACAGTAATTTCTCCGCATTGCAAGGTGCAATTCTGAAATTTTTTGCTTTTTCCTGCTCCTCTTAGCATGATAAAGAAGATTCAAAAAGAGTGAGATGCCAGCTCCTTTCATTCAGTCAGTAGCTTCAATCATTTCTGGATGTTTTTCAATGGCAAAAATCAATGAATATTGTAAATGCACAAACATTAATTTCTCCGCATTGCAAGGTGCAATTCTGAAATTTTTTGCTTTTTCCTGCTCCTCTTAGCATGATAAAGAAGATTCAAAGAGAGTGAGATGTCAGCTCCTTTCATTCAGTCAGTAGCTTCAAACATTTCTGGTATATGAATAACATGATGTTTTTCAATGGCAAAAATCAATGAATATTGTAAATGCACAAACAGTAATTTCTCCGCATTGCAAGGTGCAATTCTGAAATTTTTTGCTTTTTCCTGCTCCTCTTAGCATGATAAAGAAGATTCAAAGAGAGTGAGATGCCAGCTCCTTTCATTCAGTCAGTAGCTTCAAACATTTCTGGTATATGAATAACATGATGTTTTTCAATGGCAAAAATCAATGAATATTGTAAATGCACAAACAGTAATTTCTCCGCATTGCAAGGTGCAATTCTGAAATTTTTTGCTTTTTCCTGCTCCTCTTAGCATGATAAAGAAGATTCAAAAAGAGTGAGATGCCAGCTCCTTTCATTCAGTCAGTAGCTTCAATCATTTCTGGATGTTTTTCAATGGCAAAAATCAATGAATATTGTAAATGCACAAACATTAATTTCTCCGCATTGCAAGGTGCAATTCTGAAATTTTTTGCTTTTTCCTGCTCCTCTTAGCATGATAAAGAAGATTCAAAGAGAGTGAGATGCCAGCTCCTTTCATTCAGTCAGTAGCTTCAATCATTTCTGGATGTTTTTCAATGGCAAAAATCAATGAATATTGTAAATGCACAAACAGTAATTTCTCCGCATTGCAAGGTGCAATTCTGAAATTTTTTGCTTTTTCCTGCTCCTCTTAGCATGATAAAGAAGATTCAAAGAGAGTGAGATGCCAGCTCCTTTCATTCAGTCAGTAGCTTCAAACATTTCTGGTATATGAATAACATGATGTTTTTCAATGGCAAAAATCAATGAATATTGTAAATGCACAAACAGTAATTTCTCCGCATTGCAAGGTGCAAGTCTGAAATTTTTTGCTTTTTCCTGCTCCTCTTAGCATGATAAAGAAGATTCAAAGAGAGTGAGATGCCAGCTACTTTCATTCAGTCAGTAGCTTCAATCATTTCTGGACGTTTTTCAATGGTAAAAATCAATGAATATTGTAAATGCACAAACAGTAATTTCTCCACATTGCAAGGTGCAATTCTGAAATTTTTTGCTTTTTCCTGCTCCTCTTAGCATGATAAAGAAGATTCAAAGAGAGTGAGATGCCAGCTCCTTTCATTCAGTCAGTAGCTTCAAACATTTCTGGTATATGAATAACATGATGTTTTTCAAAGGCAAAAATTAATGAATATTGTAAATGCTCAAACAGTAATTTCTCCGCATTGCAAGGTGCAATTCTGAAATTTTTTGCTTTTTCCTGCTCCTCTTAGCATGATAAAGAAGATTCAAAGAGAGTGAGATGCCAGCTCCTTTCATTCAGTCAGTAGCTTCAAACATTTCTGGTATATGAATAACATGATGTTTTTCAATGGCAAAAATCAATGAATATTGTAAATGCACAAACAGTAATTTCTCCGCATTGCAAGGTGCAATTCTGAAATTTTTTGCTTTTTCCTGCTCCTCTTAGCATGATAAAGAAGATTCAAAAAGAGTGAGATGCCAGCTCCTTTCATTCAGTCAGTAGCTTCAATCATTTCTGGATGTTTTTCAATGGCAAAAATCAATGAATATTGTAAATGCACAAACATTAATTTCTCCGCATTGCAAGGTGCAATTCTGAAATTTTTTGCTTTTTCCTGCTCCTCTTAGCATGATAAAGAAGATTCAAAGAGAGTGAGATGCCAGCTCCTTTCATTCAGTCAGTAGCTTCAATCATTTCTGGACGTTTTTCAATGGCAAAAATCAATGAATATTGTAAATGCACAAACAGTAATTTCTCCGCATTGCAAGGTGCAATTCTGAAATTTTTTGCTTTTTCCCGCTCCTCTTAGCATGATAAAGAAGATTCAAAGAGAGTGAGGTGCCAGCTCCTTTCATTCAGTCAGTAGCTTCAAACATTTCTGGTATATGAATAACATGTTTTTCAATGGCAAAAATCAATGAATATTGTAAATGCACAAACAGTAATTTCTCCGCATTGCAAGGTGCAATTCTGAAATTTTTTGATTTTTCCTGCTCCTCTTAGCATGATAAAGAAGATTCAAAGAGAGTGAGATGCCAGCTCCTTTCATTCAGTCAGTAGCTTCAATCATTTCTGGACGTTTTTCAATGGCAAAAATCAATGAATATTGTAAAAGCACAAACAGTAATTTCTCCGCATTGCAAGGTGCAATTCTGAAATTTTTTGCTTTTTCCTGCTCCTCTTAGCATGATAAAGAAGATTCAAAGAGAGTGAGATGCCAGCTCCTTTCATTCAGTCAGTAGCTTCAAACATTTCTGGTATATGAATAACATGATGTTTTTCAATGGCAAAAATCAATGAATATTGTAAATGCACAAACAGTAATTTCTCCGCATTGCAAGGTGCAATTCTGAAATTTTTTGCTTTTTCCTGCTCCTCTTAGCATGATAAAGAAGATTCAAAGAGAGTGAGATGCCAGCTCCTTTCATTCAGTCAGTAGCTTCAAACATTTCTGGTATATGAATAACATGATGTTTTTCAATGGCAAAAATCAATGAATATTGTAAATGCACAAACAGTAATTTCTCCGCATTGCAAGGTGCAAGTCTGAAATTTTTTGCTTTTTCCTGCTCCTCTTAGCATGATAAAGAAGATTCAAAGAGAGTGAGATGCCAGCTACTTTCATTCAGTCAGTAGCTTCAATCATTTCTGGACGTTTTTCAATGGTAAAAATCAATGAATATTGTAAATGCACAAACAGTAATTTCTCCACATTGCAAGGTGCAATTCTGAAATTTTTTGCTTTTTCCTGCTCCTCTTAGCATGATAAAGAAGATTCAAAGAGAGTGAGATGCCAGCTCCTTTCATTCAGTCAGTAGCTTCAAACATTTCTGGTATATGAATAACATGATGTTTTTCAATGGCAAAAATCAATGAATATTGTAAATGCACAAACAGTAATTTCTCCGCATTGCAAGGTGCAATTCTGAAATTTTTTGCTTTTTCCTGCTCCTCTTAGCATGATAAAGCAGATTCAAAGAGAGTGAGATGCCAGCTCCTTTCATTCAGTCAGTAGCTTCAATCATTTCTGGATGTTTTTCAATGGCAAAAATCAATGAATATTGTAAATGCACAAACTGTAATTTCTCCGCATTGCAAGGTGCAATTCTGAAATTTTTTGCTTTTTCCTGCTCCTCTTAGCATGATAAAGAAGATTCAAAGAGAGTGAGATGCCAGCTCCTTTCATTCAGTCAGTAGCTTCAATCATTTCTGGATGTTTTTCAATGGCAAAAATCAATGAATATTGTAAATGCACAAACAGTAATTTCTCCGCATTGCAAGGTGCAATTCTGAAATTTTTTGCTTTTTCCTGCTCCTCTTAGCATGATAAAGAAGATTCAAAGAGAGTGAGATGCCAGCTCCTTTCACTCAGTCAGTAGCTTCAAACATTTCTGGTATATGAATAACATGATGTTTTTCAATGGCAAAAATCAATGAATATTGTAAATGCACAAACAGTAATTTCTCCGCATTGCAAGGTGCAAGTCTGAAATTTTTTGCTTTTTCCTGCTCCTCTTAGCATGATAAAGAAGATTCAAAGAGAGTGAGATGCCATTTACTTTCATTCAGTCAGTAGCTTCAATCATTTCTGGACGTTTTTCAATGGTAAAAATCAATGAATATTGTAAATGCACAAACAGTAATTTCTCCACATTGCAAGGTGCAATTCTGAAATTTTTTGCTTTTTCCTGCTCCTCTTAGCATGATAAAGAAGATTCAAAGAGAGTGAGATGCCAGCTCCTTTCATTCAGTCAGTAGCTTCAAACATTTCTGGTATATGAATAACATGATGTTTTTCAATGGCAAAAATCAATGAATATTGTAAATGCACAAACAGTAATTTCTCCGCATTGCAAGGTGCAATTCTGAAATTTTTTGCTTTTTCCTGCTCCTCTTAGCATGATAAAGAAGATTCAAAAAGAGTGAGATGCCAGCTCCTTTCATTCAGTCAGTAGCTTCAATCATTTCTGGATGTTTTTCAATGGCAAAAATCAATGAATATTGTAAATGCACAAACATTAATTTCTCCGCATTGCAAGGTGCAATTCTGAAATTTTTTGCTTTTTCCTGCTCCTCTTAGCATGATAAAGAAGATTCAAAGAGAGTGAGATGTCAGCTCCTTTCATTCAGTCAGTAGCTTCAAACATTTCTGGTATATGAATAACATGATGTTTTTCAATGGCAAAAATCAATGAATATTGTAAATGCACAAACAGTAATTTCTCCGCATTGCAAGGTGCAATTCTGAAATTTTTTGCTTTTTCCTGCTCCTCTTAGCATGATAAAGAAGATTCAAAGAGAGTGAGATGCCAGCTCCTTTCATTCAGTCAGTAGCTTCAATCATTTCTGGATGTTTTTCAATGGCAAAAATCAATGAATATTGTAAATGCACAAACAGTAATTTCTCCGCATTGCAAGGTGCAATTCTGAAATTTTTTGCTTTTTCCTGCTCCTCTTAGCATGATAAAGAAGATTCAAAGAGAGTGAGATGCCAGCTCCTTTCATTCAGTCAGTAGCTTCAAACATTTCTGGTATATGAATAACATGATGTTTTTCAATGGCAAAAATCAATGAATATTGTAAATGCACAAACAGTAATTTCTCCGCATTGCAAGGTGCAAGTCTGAAATTTTTTGCTTTTTCCTGCTCCTCTTAGCATGATAAAGAAGATTCAAAGAGAGTGAGATGCCAGCTACTTTCATTCAGTCAGTAGCTTCAATCATTTCTGGACGTTTTTCAATGGTAAAAATCAATGAATATTGTAAATGCACAAACAGTAATTTCTCCACATTGCAAGGTGCAATTCTGAAATTTTTTGCTTTTTCCTGCTCCTCTTAGCATGATAAAGAAGATTCAAAGAGAGTGAGATGCCAGCTCCTTTCATTCAGTCAGTAGCTTCAAACATTTCTGGTATATGAATAACATGATGTTTTTCAATGGCAAAAATTAATGAATATTGTAAATGCACAAACAGTAATTTCTCCGCATTGCAAGGTGCAATTCTGAAATTTTTTGCTTTTTCCTGCTCCTCTTAGCATGATAAAGAAGATTCAAAGAGAGTGAGATGCCAGCTCCTTTCATTCAGTCAGTAGCTTCAAACATTTCTGGTATATGAATAACATGATGTTTTTCAATGGCAAAAATCAATGAATATTGTAAATGCACAAACAGTAATTTCTCCGCATTGCAAGGTGCAAGTCTGAAATTTTTTGCTTTTTCCTGCTCCTCTTAGCATGATAAAGAAGATTCAAAGAGAGTGAGATGCCAGCTACTTTCATTCAGTCAGTAGCTTCAATCATTTCTGGACGTTTTTCAATGGTAAAAATCAATGAATATTGTAAATGCACAAACAGTAATTTCTCCACATTGCAAGGTGCAATTCTGAAATTTTTTGCTTTTTCCTGCTCCTCTTAGCATGATAAAGAAGATTCAAAGAGAGTGAGATGCCAGCTCCTTTCATTCAGTCAGTAGCTTCAAACATTTCTGGTATATGAATAACATGATGTTTTTCAATGGCAAAAATCAATGAATATTGTAAATGCACAAACAGTAATTTCTCCGCATTGCAAGGTGCAATTCTGAAATTTTTTGCTTTTTCCTGCTCCTCTTAGCATGATAAAGAAGATTCAAAGAGAGTGAGATGCCAGCTCCTTTCATTCAGTCAGTAGCTTCAATCATTTCTGGATGTTTTTCAATGGCAAAAATCAATGAATATTGTAAATGCACAAACTGTAATTTCTCCGCATTGCAAGGTGCAATTCTGAAATTTTTTGCTTTTTCCTGCTCCTCTTAGCATGATAAAGAAGATTCAAAGAGAGTGAGATGCCAGCTCCTTTCATTCAGTCAGTAGCTTCAATCATTTCTGGACGTTTTTCAATGGCAAAAACCAATGAATATTGTAAATGCACAAACAGTAATTTCTCCGCATTGCAAGGTGCAATTCTGAAATTTTTTGCTTTTTCCTGCTCCTCTTAGCATGATAAAGAAGATTCAAAGAGAGTGAGATGCCAGCTCCTTTCATTCAGTCAGTACCTTCAATCATTTCTGGACGTTTTTCAATGGCAAAAATCAATGAATATTGTAAATGCACAAACAGTAATTTCTCCGCATTGCAAGGTGCAATTCTGAAATTTTTTACTTTTTCCCGCTCCTCTTAGCATGATAAAGAAGATTCAAAGAGAGTGAGGTGCCAGCTCCTTTCATTCAGTCAGTAGCTTCAAACATTTCTGGTATATGAATAACATGTTTTTCAATGGCAAAAATCAATGAATATTGTAAATGCACAAACAGTAATTTCTCCGCATTGCAAGGTGCAATTCTGAAATTTTTTGCTTTTTCCTGCTCCTCTTAGCATGATAAAGAAGATTCAAAGAGAGTGAGATGCCAGCTCCTTTCATTCAGTCAGTAGCTTCAAACATTTCTGGTATATGAATAACATGATGTTTTTCAATGGCAAAAATCAATGAATATTGTAAATGCACAAACAGTAATTTCTCCGCATTGCAAGGTGCAAGTCTGAAATTTTTTGCTTTTTCCTGCTCCTCTTAGCATGATAAAGAAGATTCAAAGAGAGTGAGATGCCAGCTACTTTCATTCAGTCAGTAGCTTCAATCATTTCTGGACGTTTTTCAATGGTAAAAATCAATGAATATTGTAAATGCACAAACAGTAATTTCTCCACATTGCAAGGTGCAATTCTGAAATTTTTTGCTTTTTCCTGCTCCTCTTAGCATGATAAAGAAGATTCAAAGAGAGTGAGATGCCAGCTCCTTTCATTCAGTCAGTAGCTTCAAACATTTCTGGTATATGAATAACATGATGTTTTTCAATGGCAAAAATCAATGAATATTGTAAATGCACAAACAGTAATTTCTCCACATTGCAAGGTGCAATTCTGAAATTTTTTGCTTTTTCCTGCTCCTCTTAGCATGATAAAGAAGATTCAAAGAGAGTGAGATGCCAGCTCCTTTCATTCAGTCAGTAGCTTCAAACATTTCTGGTATATGAATAACATGATGTTTTTCAATGGCAAAAATCAATGAATATTGTAAATGCACAAACAGTAATTTCTCCGCATTGCAAGGTGCAATTCTGAAATTTTTTGCTTTTTCCTGCTCCTCTTAGCATGATAAAGAAGATTCAAAGAGAGTGAGATGCCAGCTCCTTTCATTCAGTCAGTAGCTTCAATCATTTCTGGACGTTTTTCAATGGCAAAAATCAATGAATATTGTAAATGCACAAACAGTAATTTCTCCGCATTGCAAGGTGCAATTCTGAAATTTTTTGCTTTTTCCTGCTCCTCTTAGCATGATAAAGAAGATTCAAAGAGAGTGAGATGTCAGCTCCTTTCATTCAGTCAGTAGCTTCAAACATTTCTGGTATATGAATAACATGATGTTTTTCAATGGCAAAAATCAATGAATATTGTAAATGCACAAACAGTAATTTCTCCGCATTGCAAGGTGCAATTCTGAAATTTTTTGCTTTTTCCTGCTCCTCTTAGCATGATAAAGAAGATTCAAAGAGAGTGAGATGCCAGCTCCTTTCATTCAGTCAGTAGCTTCAATCATTTCTGGACGTTTTTCAATGGCAAAAATCAATGAATATTGTAAATGCACAAACAGTAATTTCTCCGCATTGCAAGGTGCAATTCTGAAATTTTTTGCTTTTTCCTGCTCCTCTTAGCATGATAAAGAAGATTCAAAGAGAGTGAGATGCCAGCTCCTTTCATTCAGTCAGTAGCTTCAAACATTTCTGGTATATGAATAACATGATGTTTTTCAATGGCAAAAATCAATGAATATTGTAAATGCACAAACAGTAATTTCTCCGCATTGCAAGGTGCAAGTCTGAAATTTTTTGCTTTTTCCTGCTCCTCTTAGCATGATAAAGAAGATTCAAAGAGAGTGAGATGCCAGCTCCTTTCATTCAGTCAGTAGCTTCAATCATTTCTGGATGTTTTTCAATGGCAAAAATCAATGAATATTGTAAATGCACAAACTGTAATTTCTCCGTATTGCAAGGTGCAATTCTGAAATTTTTTGCTTTTTCCTGCTCCTCTTAGCATGATAAAGAAGATTCAAAGAGAGTGAGATGCCAGCTCCTTTCATTCAGTCAGTAGCTTCAATCATTTCTGGACGTTTTTCAATGGCAAAAATCAATGAATATTGTAAATGCACAAACAGTAATTTCTCCGCATTGCAAGGTGCAATTCTGAAATTTTTTGCTTTTTCCTGCTCCTCTTAGCATGATAAAGAAGATTCAAAGAGAGTGAGATGACAGCTCCTTTCATTTAGTCAGTACCTTCAATCATTTCTGGACGTTTTTCAATGGCAAAAATCAATGAATATTGTAAATGCACAAACAGTAATTTCTCCGTATTGCAAGGTGCAATTCTGAAATTTTTTGCTTTTTCCCGCTCCTCTTAGCATGATAAAGAAGATTGAAAGAGAGTGAGGTGCCAGCTCCTTTCATTCAGTCAGTAGCTTCAAACATTTCTGGTATATGAATAACATGTTTTTCAATGGCAAAAATCAATGAATATTGTAAATGCACAAACAGTAATTTCTCCGCATTGCAAGGTGCAATTCTGAAATTTTTTGATTTTTCCTGCTCCTCTTAGCATGATAAAGAAGATTCAAAGAGAGTGAGATGCCAGCTCCTTTCATTCAGTCAGTAGCTTCAATCATTTCTGGACGTTTTTCAATGGCAAAAATCAATGAATATTGTAAATGCACAAACAGTAATTTCTCCACATTGCAAGGTGCAATTCTGAAATTTTTTGCTTTTTCCTGCTCCTCTTAGCATGATAAAGAAGATTCAAAGAGAGTGAGATGCCAGCTCCTTTCATTCAGTCAGTAGCTTCAAACATTTCTGGTATATGAATAACATGATGTTTTTCAATGGCAAAAATCAATGAATATTGTAAATGCACAAACAGTAATTTCTCCGCATTGCAAGGTGCAATTCTGAAATTTTTTGCTTTTTCCTGCTCCTCTTAGCATGATAAAGAAGATTCAAAGAGAGTGAGATGCCAGCTCCTTTCATTCAGTCAGTAGCTTCAAACATTTCTGGTATATGAATAACATGATGTTTTTCAATGGCAAAAATCAATGAATATTGTAAATGCACAAACAGTAATTTCTCCGCATTGCAAGGTGCAAGTCTGAAATTTTTTGCTTTTTCCTGCTCCTCTTAGCATGATAAAGAAGATTCAAAGAGAGTGAGATGCCAGCTACTTTCATTCAGTCAGTAGCTTCAATCATTTCTGAACGTTTTTCAATGGTAAAAATCAATGAATATTGTAAATGCACAAACAGTAATTTCTCCACATTGCAAGGTGCAATTCTGAAATTTTTTGCTTTTTCCTGCTCCTCTTAGCATGATAAAGAAGATTCAAAGAGAGTGAGATGCCAGCTCCTTTCATTCAGTCAGTAGCTTCAAACATTTCTGGTATATGAATAACATGATGTTTTTCAATGGCAAAAATCAATGAATATTGTAAATGCACAAACAGTAATTTCTCCGCATTGCAAGGTGCAATTCTGAAATTTTTTGCTTTTTCCTGCTCCTCTTAGCATGATAAAGAAGATTCAAAGAGAGTGAGATGCCAGCTCCTTTCATTCAGTCAGTAGCTTCAATCATTTCTCGATGTTTTTCAATGGAAAAAATCAATGAATATTGTAAATGCACAAACTGTAATTTCTCCGCATTGCAAGGTGCAATTCTGAAATTTTTTGCTTTTTCCTGCTCCTCTTAGCATGATAAAGAAGATTCAAAGAGAGTGAGATGCCAGCTCCTTTCATTCAGTCAGTAGCTTCAATCATTTCTGGACGTTTTTCAGTGGCAAAAATCAATGAATATTGTAAATGCACAAACAGTAATTTCTCCGCATTGCAAGGTGCAATTCTGAAATTTTTTGCTTTTTCCTGCTCCTCTTAGCATGATAAAGAAGATTCAAAGAGAGTGAGATGCCAGCTCCTTTCATTCAGTCAGTACCTTCAATCATTTCTGGACGTTTTTCAATGGCAAAAATCAATGAATATTGTAAATGCACAAACAGTAATTTCTCCGCATTGCAAGGTGCAAGTCTGAAATTTTTTGCTTTTTCCTGCTCCTCTTAGCATGATAAAGAAGATTCAAAGAGAGTGAGATGCCAGCTACTTTCATTCAGTCAGTAGCTTCAATCATTTCTGGACGTTTTTCAATGGTAAAAATCAATGAATATTGTAAATGCACAAACAGTAATTTCTCCACATTGCAAGGTGCAATTCTGAAATTTTTTGCTTTTTCCTGCTCCTCTTAGCATGATAACGAAGATTCAAAGAGAGTGAGATGCCAGCTCCTTTCATTCAGTCAGTAGCTTCAAACATTTCTGGTATATGAATAACATGATGTTTTTCAATGGCAAAAATCAATGAATATTGTAAATGCACAAACAGTAATTTCTCCGCATTGCAAGGTGCAATTCTGAAATTTTTTGCTTTTTCCTGCTCCTCTTAGCATGATAAAGAAGATTCAAAGAGAGTGAGATGCCAGCTCCTTTCATTCAGTCAGTAGCTTCAATCATTTCTGGATGTTTTTCAATGGCAAAAATCAATGAATATTGTAAATGCACAAACTGTAATTTCTCCGCATTGCAAGGTGCAATTCTGAAATTTTTTGCTTTTTCCTGCTCCTCTTAGCATGATAAAGAAGATTCAAAGAGAGTGAGATGCCAGCTCCTTTCATTCAGTCAGTAGCTTCAAACATTTCTGGTATATGAATAACATGATGTTTTTCAATGGCAAAAATCAATGAATATTGTAAATGCACAAACAGTAATTTCTCCGCATTGCAAGGTGCAATTCTGAAATTTTTTGCTTTTTCCTGCTCCTCTTAGCATGATAAAGAAGATTCAAAGAGAGTGAGATGCCAGCTCCTTTCATTCAGTCAGTAGCTTCAAACATTTCTGGTATATGAATAACATGATGTTTTTCAATGGCAAAAATCAATGAATATTGTAAATGCACAAACAGTAATTTCTCCGCATTGCAAGGTGCAAGTCTGAAATTTTTTGCTTTTTCCTGCTCCTCTTAGCATGATAAAGAAGATTCAAAGAGAGTGAGATGCCAGCTACTTTCATTCAGTCAGTAGCTTCAATCATTTCTGGACGTTTTTCAATGGTAAAAATCAATGAATATTGTAAATGCACAAACAGTAATTTCTCCACATTGCAAGGTGCAATTCTGAAATTTTTTGCTTTTTCCTGCTCCTCTTAGCATGATAAAGAAGATTCAAAGAGAGTGAGATGCCAGCTCCTTTCATTCAGTCAGTAGCTTCAAACATTTCTGGTATATGAATAACATGATGTTTTTCAATGGCAAAAATCAATGAATATTGTAAATGCACAAACAGTAATTTCTCCGCATTGCAAGGTGCAATTCTGAAATTTTTTGCTTTTTCCTGCTCCTCTTAGCATGATAAAGAAGATTCAAAGAGAGTGAGATGCCAGCTCCTTTCATTCAGTCAGTAGCTTCAATCATTTCTGGATGTTTTTCAATGGCAAAAATCAATGAATATTGTAAATGCACAAACTGTAATTTCTCCGCATTGCAAGGTGCAATTCTGAAATTTTTTGCTTTTTCCTGCTCCTCTTAGCATGATAAAGAAGACTCAAAGAGAGTGAGATGCCAGCTCCTTTCATTCAGTCAGTAGCTTCAATCATTTCTGGACGTTTTTCAGTGGCAAAAATCAATGAATATTGTAAATGCACAAACAGTAATTTCTCCGCATTGCAAGGTGCAATTCTGAAATTTTTTGCTTTTTCCTGCTCCTCTTAGCATGATAAAGAAGATTCAAAGAGAGTGAGATGCCAGCTCCTTTCATTCAGTCAGTACCTTCAATCATTTCTGGACGTTTTTCAATGGCAAAAATCAATGAATATTGTAAATGCACAAACAGTAATTTCTCCGCATTGCAAGGTGCAAGTCTGAAATTTTTTGCTTTTTCCTGCTCCTCTTAGCATGATAAAGAAGATTCAAAGAGAGTGAGATGCCAGCTACTTTCATTCAGTCAGTAGCTTCAATCATTTCTGGACGTTTTTCAATGGTAAAAATCAATGAATATTGTAAATGCACAAACAGTAATTTCTCCACATTGCAAGGTGCAATTCTGAAATTTTTTGCTTTTTCCTGCTCCTCTTAGCATGATAACGAAGATTCAAAGAGAGTGAGATGCCAGCTCCTTTCATTCAGTCAGTAGCTTCAAACATTTCTGGTATATGAATAACATGATGTTTTTCAATGGCAAAAATCAATGAATATTGTAAATGCACAAACAGTAATTTCTCCGCATTGCAAGGTGCAATTCTGAAATTTTTTGCTTTTTCCTGCTCCTCTTAGCATGATAAAGAAGATTCAAAGAGAGTGAGATGCCAGCTCCTTTCATTCAGTCAGTAGCTTCAATCATTTCTGGATGTTTTTCAATGGCAAAAATCAATGAATATTGTAAATGCACAAACTGTAATTTCTCCGCATTGCAAGGTGCAATTCTGAAATTTTTTGCTTTTTCCTGCTCCTCTTAGCATGATAAAGAAGATTCAAAGAGAGTGAGATGCCAGCTCCTTTCATTCAGTCAGTAGCTTCAATCATTTCTGGACGTTTTTCAATGGCAAAAATCAATGAATATTGTAAATGCACAAACAGTAATTTCTCCGCATTGCAAGGTGCAATTCTGAAATTTTTTGCTTTTTCCTGCTCCTCTTAGCATGATAAAGAAGATTCAAAGAGAGTGAGATGCCAGCTCCTTTCATTCAGTCAGTAGCTTCAATCATTTCTGGACGTTTTTCAATGGCAAAAATCAATGAATATTGTAAATGCACAAACAGTAATTTCTCCGCATTGCAAGGTGCAATTCTGAAATTTTTTGCTTTTTCCCGCTCCTCTTAGCATGATAAAGAAGATTCAAAGAGAGTGAGGTGCCAGCTCCTTTCATTCAGTCAGTAGCTTCAAACATTTCTGGTATATGAATAACATGTTTTTCAATGGCAAAAATCAATGAATATTGTAAATGCACAAACAGTAATTTCTCCGCATTGCAAGGTGCAATTCTGAAATTTTTTGATTTTTCCTGCTCCTCTTAGCATGATAAAGAAGATTCAAAGAGAGTGAGATGCCAGCTCCTTTCATTCAGTCAGTAGCTTCAATCATTTCTGGACGTTTTTCAATGGCAAAAATCAATGAATATTGTAAAAGCACAAACAGTAATTTCTCCGCATTGCAAGGTGCAATTCTGAAATTTTTTGCTTTTTCCTGCTCCTCTTAGCATGATAAAGAAGATTCAAAGAGAGTGAGATGCCAGCTCCTTTCATTCAGTCAGTAGCTTCAAACATTTCTGGTATATGAATAACATGATGTTTTTCAATGGCAAAAATCAATGAATATTGTAAATGCACAAACAGTAATTTCTCCGCATTGCAAGGTGCAATTCTGAAATTTTTTGCTTTTTCCTGCTCCTCTTAGCATGATAAAGAAGATTCAAAGAGAGTGAGATGCCAGCTCCTTTCATTCAGTCAGTAGCTTCAAACATTTCTGGTATATGAATAACATGATGTTTTTCAATGGCAAAAATCAATGAATATTGTAAATGCACAAACAGTAATTTCTCCGCATTGCAAGGTGCAAGTCTGAAATTTTTTGCTTTTTCCTGCTCCTCTTAGCATGATAAAGAAGATTCAAAGAGAGTGAGATGCCAGCTCCTTTCATTCAGTCAGTAGCTTCAAACATTTCTGGTATATGAATAACATGATGTTTTTCAATGGCAAAAATCAATGAATATTGTAAATGCACAAACAGTAATTTCTCCGCATTGCAAGGTGCAAGTCTGAAATTTTTTGCTTTTTCCTGCTCCTCTTAGCATGATAAAGAAGATTCAAAGAGAGTGAGATGCCAGCTACTTTCATTCAGTCAGTAGCTTCAATCATTTCTGGACGTTTTTCAATGGTAAAAATCAATGAATATTGTAAATGCACAAACAGTAATTTCTCCACATTGCAAGGTGCAATTCTGAAATTTTTTGCTTTTTCCTGCTCCTCTTAGCATGATAAAGAAGATTCAAAGAGAGTGAGATGCCAGCTCCTTTCATTCAGTCAGTAGCTTCAAACATTTCTGGTATATGAATAACATGATGTTTTTCAATGGCAAAAATCAATGAATATTGTAAATGCACAAACAGTAATTTCTCCGCATTGCAAGGTGCAATTCTGAAATTTTTTGCTTTTTCCTGCTCCTCTTAGCATGATAAAGAAGATTCAAAGAGAGTGAGATGCCAGCTCCTTTCATTCAGTCAGTAGCTTCAATCATTTCTGGATGTTTTTCAATGGCAAAAATCAATGAATATTGTAAATGCACAAACTGTAATTTCTCCGCATTGCAAGGTGCAATTCTGAAATTTTTTGCTTTTTCCTGCTCCTCTTAGCATGATAAAGAAGATTCAAAGAGAGTGAGATGCCAGCTCCTTTCATTCAGTCAGTAGCTTCAATCATTTCTGGACGTTTTTCAATGGCAAAAATCAATGAATATTGTAAATGCACAAACAGTAATTTCTCCGCATTGCAAGGTGCAATTCTGAAATTTTTTGCTTTTTCCTGCTCCTCTTAGCATGATAAAGAAGATTCAAAGAGAGTGAGATGCCAGCTCCTTTCATTCAGTCAGTAGCTTCAATCATTTCTGGACGTTTTTCAATGGCAAAAATCAATGAATATTGTAAATGCACAAACAGTAATTTCTCCGCATTGCAAGGTGCAATTCTGAAATTTTTTGCTTTTTCCCGCTCCTCTTAGCATGATAAAGAAGATTCAAAGAGAGTGAGGTGCCAGCTCCTTTCATTCAGTCAGTAGCTTCAAACATTTCTGGTATATGAATAACATGTTTTTCAATGGCAAAAATCAATGAATATTGTAAATGCACAAACAGTAATTTCTCCGCATTGCAAGGTGCAATTCTGAAATTTTTTGATTTTTCCTGCTCCTCTTAGCATGATAAAGAAGATTCAAAGAGAGTGAGATGCCAGCTCCTTTCATTCAGTCAGTAGCTTCAATCATTTCTGGACGTTTTTCAATGGCAAAAATCAATGAATATTGTAAAAGCACAAACAGTAATTTCTCCGCATTGCAAGGTGCAATTCTGAAATTTTTTGCTTTTTCCTGCTCCTCTTAGCATGATAAAGAAGATTCAAAGAGAGTGAGATGCCAGCTCCTTTCATTCAGTCAGTAGCTTCAAACATTTCTGGTATATGAATAACATGATGTTTTTCAATGGCAAAAATCAATGAATATTGTAAATGCACAAACAGTAATTTCTCCGCATTGCAAGGTGCAATTCTGAAATTTTTTGCTTTTTCCTGCTCCTCTTAGCATGATAAAGAAGATTCAAAGAGAGTGAGATGCCAGCTCCTTTCATTCAGTCAGTAGCTTCAAACATTTCTGGTATATGAATAACATGATGTTTTTCAATGGCAAAAATCAATGAATATTGTAAATGCACAAACAGTAATTTCTCCGCATTGCAAGGTGCAAGTCTGAAATTTTTTGCTTTTTCCTGCTCCTCTTAGCATGATAAAGAAGATTCAAAGAGAGTGAGATGCCAGCTACTTTCATTCAGTCAGTAGCTTCAATCATTTCTGGACGTTTTTCAATGGTAAAAATCAATGAATATTGTAAATGCACAAACAGTAATTTCTCCACATTGCAAGGTGCAATTCTGAAATTTTTTGCTTTTTCCTGCTCCTCTTAGCATGATAAAGAAGATTAAAAGAGAGTGAGATGCCAGCTCCTTTCATTCAGTCAGTAGCTTCAAACATTTCTGGTATATGAATAACATGATGTTTTTCAATGGCAAAAATCAATGAATATTGTAAATGCACAAACAGTAATTTCTCCGCATTGCAAGGTGCAATTCTGAAATTTTTTGCTTTTTCCTGCTCCTCTTAGCATGATAAAGCAGATTCAAAGAGAGTGAGATGCCAGCTCCTTTCATTCAGTCAGTAGCTTCAATCATTTCTGGATGTTTTTCAATGGCAAAAATCAATGAATATTGTAAATGCACAAACTGTAATTTCTCCGCATTGCAAGGTGCAATTCTGAAATTTTTTGCTTTTTCCTGCTCCTCTTAGCATGATAAAGAAGATTCAAAGAGAGTGAGATGCCAGCTCCTTTCATTCAGTCAGTAGCTTCAATCATTTCTGGACGTTTTTCAATGGCAAAAATCAATGAATATTGTAAATGCACAAACAGTAATTTCTCCGCATTGCAAGGTGCAATTCTGAAATTTTTTGCTTTTTCCTGCTCCTCTTAGCATGATAAAGAAGATTCAAAGAGAGTGAGATGCCAGCTCCTTTCACTCAGTCAGTAGCTTCAAACATTTCTGGTATATGAATAACATGATGTTTTTCAATGGCAAAAATCAATGAATATTGTAAATGCACAAACAGTAATTTCTCCGCATTGCAAGGTGCAAGTCTGAAATTTTTTGCTTTTTCCTGCTCCTCTTAGCATGATAAAGAAGATTCAAAGAGAGTGAGATGCCAGTTACTTTCATTCAGTCAGTAGCTTCAATCATTTCTGGACGTTTTTCAATGGTAAAAATCAATGAATATTGTAAATGCACAAACAGTAATTTCTCCACATTGCAAGGTGCAATTCTGAAATTTTTTGCTTTTTCCTGCTCCTCTTAGCATGATAAAGAAGATTCAAAGAGAGTGAGATGCCAGCTCCTTTCATTCAGTCAGTAGCTTCAAACATTTCTGGTATATGAATAACATGATGTTTTTCAATGGCAAAAATCAATGAATATTGTAAATGCACAAACAGTAATTTCTCCGCATTGCAAGGTGCAATTCTGAAATTTTTTGCTTTTTCCTGCTCCTCTTAGCATGATAAAGAAGATTCAAAGAGAGTGAGATGCCAGCTCCTTTCATTCAGTCAGTAGCTTCAAACATTTCTGGTATATGAATAACATGATGTTTTTCAATGGCAAAAATCAATGAATATTGTAAATGCACAAACAGTAATTTCTCCGCATTGCAAGGTGCAATTCTGAAATTTTTTGCTTTTTCCTGCTCCTCTTAGCATGATAAAGAAGATTCAAAAAGAGTGAGATGCCAGCTCCTTTCATTCAGTCAGTAGCTTCAATCATTTCTGGATGTTTTTCAATGGCAAAAATCAATGAATATTGTAAATGCACAAACATTAATTTCTCCGCAT
The DNA here is from genome assembly GCF_046119375.1 of Phyllobates terribilis. Taxonomy (NCBI): domain Eukaryota; kingdom Metazoa; phylum Chordata; class Amphibia; order Anura; family Dendrobatidae; genus Phyllobates; species Phyllobates terribilis. The sequence goes on along the minus strand of NW_027365288.1, from coordinate 21,486 downwards.
TGCAAGGTGCAATTCTGAAATTTTTTGCTTTTTCCTGCTCCTCTTAGCATGATAAAGAAGATTCAAAGAGAGTGAGATGCCAGCTCCTTTCATTCAGTCAGTAGCTTCAATCATTTCTGGACGTTTTTCAATGGCAAAAATCAATGAATATTGTAAATGCACAAACAGTAATTTCTCCGCATTGCAAGGTGCAATTCTGAAATTTTTTGCTTTTTCCCGCTCCTCTTAGCATGATAAAGAAGATTCAAAGAGAGTGAGGTGCCAGCTCCTTTCATTCAGTCAGTAGCTTCAAACATTTCTGGTATATGAATAACATGTTTTTCAATGGCAAAAATCAATGAATATTGTAAATGCACAAACAGTAATTTCTCCGCATTGCAAGGTGCAATTCTGAAATTTTTTGATTTTTCCTGCTCCTCTTAGCATGATAAAGAAGATTCAAAGAGAGTGAGATGCCAGCTCCTTTCATTCAGTCAGTAGCTTCAATCATTTCTGGACGTTTTTCAATGGCAAAAATCAATGAATATTGTAAAAGCACAAACAGTAATTTCTCCGCATTGCAAGGTGCAATTCTGAAATTTTTTGCTTTTTCCTGCTCCTCTTAGCATGATAAAGAAGATTCAAAGAGAGTGAGATGCCAGCTCCTTTCATTCAGTCACTAGCTTCAAACATTTCTGGTATATGAATAACATGATGTTTTTCAATGGCAAAAATCAATGAATATTGTAAATGCACAAACAGTAATTTCTCCGCATTGCAAGGTGCAATTCTGAAATTTTTTGCTTTTTCCTGCTCCTCTTAGCATGATAAAGAAGATTCAAAGAGAGTGAGATGCCAGCTCCTTTCATTCAGTCAGTAGCTTCAAACATTTCTGGTATATGAATAACATGATGTTTTTCAATGGCAAAAATCAATGAATATTGTAAATGCACAAACAGTAATTTCTCCGCATTGCAAGGTGCAAGTCTGAAATTTTTTGCTTTTTCCTGCTCCTCTTAGCATGATAAAGAAGATTCAAAGAGAGTGAGATGCCAGCTACTTTCATTCAGTCAGTAGCTTCAATCATTTCTGGACGTTTTTCAATGGTAAAAATCAATGAATATTGTAAATGCACAAACAGTAATTTCTCCACATTGCAAGGTGCAATTCTGAAATTTTTTGCTTTTTCCTGCTCCTCTTAGCATGATAAAGAAGATTCAAAGAGAGTGAGATGCCAGCTCCTTTCATTCAGTCAGTAGCTTCAAACATTTCTGGTATATGAATAACATGATGTTTTTCAATGGCAAAAATCAATGAATATTGTAAATGCACAAACAGTAATTTCTCCGCATTGCAAGGTGCAATTCTGAAATTTTTTGCTTTTTCCTGCTCCTCTTAGCATGATAAAGCAGATTCAAAGAGAGTGAGATGCCAGCTCCTTTCATTCAGTCAGTAGCTTCAATCATTTCTGGACGTTTTTCAATGGCAAAAATCAATGAATATTGTAAATGCACAAACTGTAATTTCTCCGCATTGCAAGGTGCAATTCTGAAATTTTTTGCTTTTTCCTGCTCCTCTTAGCATGATAAAGAAGATTCAAAGAGAGTGAGATGCCAGCTCCTTTCATTCAGTCAGTAGCTTCAATCATTTCTGGATGTTTTTCAATGGCAAAAATCAATGAATATTGTAAATGCACAAACAGTAATTTCTCCGCATTGCAAGGTGCAATTCTGAAATTTTTTGCTTTTTCCTGCTCCTCTTAGCATGATAAAGAAGATTCAAAGAGAGTGAGATGCCAGCTCCTTTCACTCAGTCAGTAGCTTCAAACATTTCTGGTATATGAATAACATGATGTTTTTCAATGGCAAAAATCAATGAATATTGTAAATGCACAAACAGTAATTTCTCCGCATTGCAAGGTGCAAGTCTGAAATTTTTTGCTTTTTCCTGCTCCTCTTAGCATGATAAAGAAGATTCAAAGAGAGATGCCAGTTACTTTCATTCAGTCAGTAGCTTCAATCATTTCTGGACGTTTTTCAATGGTAAAAATCAATGAATATTGTAAATGCACAAACAGTAATTTCTCCACATTGCAAGGTGCAATTCTGAAATTTTTTGCTTTTTCCTGCTCCTCTTAGCATGATAAAGAAGATTCAAAGAGAGTGAGATGCCAGCTCCTTTCATTCAGTCAGTAGCTTCAAACATTTCTGGTATATGAATAACATGATGTTTTTCAATGGCAAAAATCAATGAATATTGTAAATGCACAAACAGTAATTTCTCCGCATTGCAAGGTGCAATTCTGAAATTTTTTGCTTTTTCCTGCTCCTCTTAGCATGATAAAGAAGATTCAAAGAGAGTGAGATGCCAGCTCCTTTCATTCAGTCAGTAGCTTCAAACATTTCTGGTATATGAATAACATGATGTTTTTCAATGGCAAAAATCAATGAATATTGTAAATGCACAAACAGTAATTTCTCCGCATTGCAAGGTGCAATTCTGAAATTTTTTGCTTTTTCCTGCTCCTCTTAGCATGATAAAGAAGATTCAAAAAGAGTGAGATGCCAGCTCCTTTCATTCAGTCAGTAGCTTCAATCATTTCTGGATGTTTTTCAATGGCAAAAATCAATGAATATTGTAAATGCACAAACATTAATTTCTCCGCATTGCAAGGTGCAATTCTGAAATTTTTTGCTTTTTCCTGCTCCTCTTAGCATGATAAAGAAGATTCAAAGAGAGTGAGATGTCAGCTCCTTTCATTCAGTCAGTAGCTTCAAACATTTCTGGTATATGAATAACATGATGTTTTTCAATGGCAAAAATCAATGAATATTGTAAATGCACAAACAGTAATTTCTCCGCATTGCAAGGTGCAATTCTGAAATTTTTTGCTTTTTCCTGCTCCTCTTAGCATGATAAAGAAGATTCAAAGAGAGTGAGATGCCAGCTCCTTTCATTCAGTCAGTAGCTTCAATCATTTCTGGATGTTTTTCAATGGCAAAAATCAATGAATATTGTAAATGCACAAACAGTAATTTCTCCGCATTGCAAGGTGCAATTCTGAAATTTTTTGCTTTTTCCTGCTCCTCTTAGCATGATAAAGAAGATTCAAAGAGAGTGAGATGCCAGCTCCTTTCATTCAGTCAGTAGCTTCAAACATTTCTGGTATATGAATAACATGATGTTTTTCAATGGCAAAAATCAATGAATATTGTAAATGCACAAACAGTAATTTCTCCGCATTGCAAGGTGCAAGTCTGAAATTTTTTGCTTTTTCCTGCTCCTCTTAGCATGATAAAGAAGATTCAAAGAGAGTGAGATGCCAGCTACTTTCATTCAGTCAGTAGCTTCAATCATTTCTGGACGTTTTTCAATGGTAAAAATCAATGAATATTGTAAATGCACAAACAGTAATTTCTCCACATTGCAAGGTGCAATTCTGAAATTTTTTGCTTTTTCCTGCTCCTCTTAGCATGATAAAGAAGATTCAAAGAGAGTGAGATGCCAGCTCCTTTCATTCAGTCAGTAGCTTCAAACATTTCTGGTATATGAATAACATGATGTTTTTCAATGGCAAAAATTAATGAATATTGTAAATGCACAAACAGTAATTTCTCCGCATTGCAAGGTGCAATTCTGAAATTTTTTGCTTTTTCCTGCTCCTCTTAGCATGATAAAGAAGATTCAAAGAGAGTGAGATGCCAGCTCCTTTCATTCAGTCAGTAGCTTCAAACATTTCTGGTATATGAATAACATGATGTTTTTCAATGGCAAAAATCAATGAATATTGTAAATGCACAAACAGTAATTTCTCCGCATTGCAAGGTGCAAGTCTGAAATTTTTTCCTTTTTCCTGCTTCTCTTAGCATGATAAAGAAGATTCAAAGAGAGTGAGATGCCAGCTACTTTCATTCAGTCAGTAGCTTCAATCATTTCTGGACGTTTTTCAATGGTAAAAATCAATGAATATTGTAAATGCACAAACAGTAATTTCTCCACATTGCAAGGTGCAATTCTGAAATTTTTTGCTTTTTCCTGCTCCTCTTAGCATGATAAAGAAGATTCAAAGAGAGTGAGATGCCAGCTCCTTTCATTCAGTCAGTAGCTTCAAACATTTCTGGTATATGAATAACATGATGTTTTTCAATGGCAAAAATCAATGAATATTGTAAATGCACAAACAGTAATTTCTCCGCATTGCAAGGTGCAATTCTGAAATTTTTTGCTTTTTCCTGCTCCTCTTAGCATGATAAAGAAGATTCAAAGAGAGTGAGATGCCAGCTCCTTTCATTCAGTCAGTAGCTTCAATCATTTCTGGATGTTTTTCAATGGCAAAAATCAATGAATATTGTAAATGCACAAACTGTAATTTCTCCGCATTGCAAGGTGCAATTCTGAAATTTTTTGCTTTTTCCTGCTCCTCTTAGCATGATAAAGAAGATTCAAAGAGAGTGAGATGCCAGCTCCTTTCATTCAGTCAGTAGCTTCAATCATTTCTGGACGTTTTTCAATGGCAAAAACCAATGAATATTGTAAATGCACAAACAGTAATTTCTCCGCATTGCAAGGTGCAATTCTGAAATTTTTTGCTTTTTCCTGCTCCTCTTAGCATGATAAAGAAGATTCAAAGAGAGTGAGATGCCAGCTCCTTTCATTCAGTCAGTACCTTCAATCATTTCTGGACGTTTTTCAATGGCAAAAATCAATGAATATTGTAAATGCACAAACAGTAATTTCTCCGCATTGCAAGGTGCAATTCTGAAATTTTTTGCTTTTTCCCGCTCCTCTTAGCATGATAAAGAAGATTCAAAGAGAGTGAGGTGCCAGCTCCTTTCATTCAGTCAGTAGCTTCAAACATTTCTGGTATATGAATAACATGTTTTTCAATGGCAAAAATCAATGAATATTGTAAATGCACAAACAGTAATTTCTCCGCATTGCAAGGTGCAATTCTGAAATTTTTTGCTTTTTCCTGCTCCTCTTAGCATGATAAAGAAGATTCAAAGAGAGTGAGATGCCAGCTCCTTTCATTCAGTCAGTAGCTTCAATCATTTCTGGACGTTTTTCAATGGCAAAAATCAATGAATATTGTAAATGCACAAACAGTAATTTCTCCGCATTGGAAGGTGCAATTCTGAAATTTTTTGCTTTTTCCTGCTCCTCTTAGCATGATAAAGAAGATTCAAAGAGAGTGAGATGTCAGCTCCTTTCATTCAGTCAGTAGCTTCAAACATTTCTGGTACATGAATAACATGATGTTTTTCAATGGCAAAAATCAATGAATATTGTAAATGCACAAACAGTAATTTCTCCGCATTGCAAGGTGCAATTCTGAAATTTTTTGCTTTTTCCTGCTCCTCTTAGCATGATAAAGAAGATTCAAAGAGAGTGAGATGTCAGCTCCTTTCATTCAGTCAGTAGCTTCAAACATTTCTGGTATATGAATAACATGATGTTTTTCAATGGCAAAAATCAATGAATATTGTAAATGCACAAACAGTAATTTCTCCGCATTGCAAGGTGCAATTCTGAAATTTTTTGCTTTTTCCTGCTCCTCTTAGCATGATAAAGAAGATTCAAAGAGAGTGAGATGTCAGCTCCTTTCATTCAGTCAGTAGCTTCAAACATTTCTGGTATATGAATAACATGATGTTTTTCAATGGCAAAAATCAATGAATATTGTAAATGCACAAACAGTAATTTCTCCGCATTGCAAGGTGCAATTCTGAAATTTTTTGCTTTTTCCTGCTCCTCTTAGCATGATAAAGAAGATTCAAAGAGAGTGAGATGCCAGCTCCTTTCATTCAGTCAGTAGCTTCAATCATTTCTGGATGTTTTTCAATGGCAAAAATCAATGAATATTGTAAATGCACAAACAGTAATTTCTCCGCATTGCAAGGTGCAATTCTGAAATTTTTTGCTTTTTCCTGCTCCTCTTAGCATGATAAAGAAGATTCAAAGAGAGTGAGATGCCAGCTCCTTTCGTTCAGTCAGTAGCTTCAATCATTTCTGGACGTTTTTCAATGGCAAAAATCATTGAATATTATAAATGCACAAACAGTAATTTCTCCGCATTGCAAGGTGCAATTCTGAAATTTTTTACTTTTTCCTGCTCCTCTTAGCATGATAAAGAAGATTCAAAGAGAGTGAGATGCCAGCTCCTTTCATTCAGTCAGTAGCTTCAATCATTTCTGGTATATGAATAACATGATGTTTTTCAATGGCAAAAATCAATGAATATTGTAAATGCACAAACAGTAATTTCTCCGCATTGCAAGGTGCAATTCTGAAATTTTTTGCTTTTTCCTGCTCCTCTTAGCATGATAAAGAAGATTCAAAGAGAGTGAGATGCCAGCTCCTTTCATTCAGTCAGTAGCTTCCAACATTTCTGGTATATGAATAACATGATGTTTTTCAACGGCAAAAATCAATGAATATTGTAAATGCACAAACAGTAATTTCTCCGCATTGCAAGGTGCAAGTCTGAAATTTTTTGCTTTTTCCTGCTCCTCTTAGCATGATAAAGAAGATTCAAAGAGAGTGAGATGCCAGCTACTTTCATTCAGTCAGTAGCTTCAATCATTTCTGGACGTTTTTCAATGGTAAAAATCAATGAATATTGTAAATGCACAAACAGTAATTTCTCCACATTGCAAGGTGCAATTCTGAAATTTTTTGCTTTTTCCTGCTCCTCTTAGCATGATAAAGAAGATTCAGAGAGTGAGATGCCAGCTCCTTTCATTCAGTCAGTAGCTTCAAACATTTCTGGTATATGAATAACATGATGTTTTTCAATGGCAAAAATCAATGAATATTGTAAATGCACAAACAGTAATTTCTCCGCATTGCAAGGTGCAATTCTGAAATTTTTTGCTTTTTCCTGCTCCTCTTAGCATGATAAAGAAGATTCAAAGAGAGTGAGATGCCAGCTCCTTTCATTCAGTCAGTAGCTTCAAACATTTCTGGTATATGAATAACATGATGTTTTTCAATGGCAAAAATCAATGAATATTGTAAATGCACAAACAGTAATTTCTCCGCATTGCAAGGTGCAAGTCTGAAATTTTTTGCTTTTTCCTGCTCCTCTTAGCATGATAAAGAAGATTCAAAGAGAGTGAGATGCCAGCTACTTTCATTCAGTCAGTAGCTTCAATCATTTCTGGACGTTTTTCAATGGTAAAAATCAATGAATATTGTAAATGCACAAACAGTAATTTCTCCACATTGCAAGGTGCAATTCTGAAATTTTTTGCTTTTTCCTGCTCCTCTTAGCATGATAAAGAAGATTCAAAGAGAGTGAGATGCCAGCTCCTTTCATTCAGTCAGTAGCTTCAATCATTTCTGGATGTTTTTCAATGGCAAAAATCAATGAATATTGTAAATGCACAAACTGTAATTTCTCCGCATTGCAAGGTGCAATTCTGAAATTTTTTGCTTTTTCCTGCTCCTCTTAGCATGATAAAGAAGCTTCAAAGAGAGTGAGATGCCAGCTCCTTTCATTCAGTCAGTAGTTTCAATCATTTCTGGACGTTTTTCAATGGCAAAAACCAATGAATATTGTAAATGCACAAAACAGTAATTTCTCCGCATTGCAAGGTGCAATTCTGAAATTTTTTGCTTTTTCCTGCTCCTCTTAGCATGATAAAGAAGATTCAAAGAGAGTGAGATGCCAGCTCCTTTCATTCAGTCAGTACCTTCAATCATTTCTGGACGTTTTTCAATGGCAAAAATCAATGAATATTGTAAATGCACAAACAGTAATTTCTCCGCATTGCAAGGTGCAATTCTGAAATTTTTTGCTTTTTCCTGCTCCTCTTAGCATGATAAAGAAGATTCAAAGAGAGTGAGATGCCAGCTCCTTTCATTCAGTCAGTAGCTTCAATCATTTCTGGATGTTTTTCAATGGCAAAAATCAATGAATATTGTAAATGCACAAACAGTAATTTCTCCGCATTGCAAGGTGCAATTCTGAAATTTTTTGCTTTTTCCTGCTCCTCTTAGCATGATAAACAAGATTCAAAGAGAGTGTGATGTCAGCTCCTTTCATTCAGTCAGTAGCTTCAAACATTTCTGGTATATGAATAACATGATGTTTTTCAATGGCAAAAATCAATGAATATTGTAAATGCACAAACAGTAATTTCTCCGCATTGCAAGGTGCAATTCTGAAATTTTTTGCTTTTTCCTGCTCCTCTTAGCATGATAAAGAAGATTCAAAGAGAGTGAGATGCCAGCTCCTTTCATTCAGTCAGTAGCTTCAATCATTTCTGGATGTTTTTCAATGGCAAAAATCAATGAATATTATAAATGCACAAACAGTAATTTCTCCACATTGCAAGGTGCAATTCTGAAATTTTTTGCTTTTTCCCGCTCCTCTTAGCATGATAAAGAAGATTCAAAGAGAGTGAGGTGCCAGCTCCTTTCATTCAGTCAGTAGCTTCAAACATTTCTGGTATATGAATAACATGTTTTTCAATGGCAAAAATCAATGAATATTGTAAATGCACAAACAGTAATTTCTCCGCATTGCAAGGTGCAATTCTGAAATTTTTTGCTTTTTCCTGCTCCTCTTAGCATGATAAAGAAGATTCAAAGAGAGTGAGATGCCAGCTCCTTTCATTCAGTCAGTAGCTTCAATCATTTCTGGACGTTTTTCAATGGCAAAAATCAATGAATATTGTAAATGCACAAACAGTAATTTCTCCGCATTGCAAGGTGCAATTCTGAAATTTTTTGCTTTTTCCTGCTCCTCTTAGCATGATAAAGAAGATTCAAAGAGAGTGAGATGCCAGCTCCTTTCATTCAGTCAGTAGCTTCAATCATTTCTGGATGTTTTTCAATGGCAAAAATCAATGAATATTGTAAATGCACAAACAGTAATTTCTCCGCATTGCAAGGTGCAATTCTGAAATTTTTTGCTTTTTCCTGCTCCTCTTAGGATGATAAAGAAGATTCAAAGAGAGTGAGATGCCAGCTCCTTTCGTTCAGTCAGTAGCTTCAATCATTTCTGGACGTTTTTCAATGGCAAAAATCATTGAATATTATAAATGCACAAACAGTAATTTCTCCGCATTGCAAGGTGCAATTCTGAAATTTTTTGCTTTTTCCTGTTAATCCTAGCATGATAAAGAAGATTCAAAGAGAGTGAGATGCCAGCTCCTTTCATTCAGTCAGTAGCTTCAAACATTTCTGGTATATGAAAAACATGTTTTTCAATGGCAAAAATCAATGAATATTGTAAATGCACAAACAGTAATATCTCCACATTGCACGGTGCAATTCTGAAATTTTTAGCTTTTTCCTGTTAATCCTAGCATGATAAAGAAGATTCAAAGAGAGTGAGATGCCAGCTCCTTTCATTCAGTCAGTAGCTTCAAACATTTCTGGTATATGAAAAACATGTTTTTCAATGGCAAAAATCAATGAATATTGTAAATGCACAAACAGTAATATCTCCACATTGCAAGGTGCAATTCTGAAATTTTTTGCTTTTTCCTGTTAATCCTAGCATGATAAAGAAGATTCAAAGAGAGTGAGATGCCAGCTCCTTTCATTCAGTCAGTAGCTTCAAACATTTCTGGTATATGAAAAACATGTTTTTCAATGGCAAAAATCAATGAATATTGTAAATGCACAAACAGTAATATCTCCACATTGCACGGTGCAATTCTGAAATTTTTAGCTTTTTCCTGTTAATCCTAGCATGATAAAGAAGATTCAAAGAGAGTGAGATGCCAGCTCCTTTCATTCAGTCAGTAGCTTCAAACATTTCTGGTATATGAAAAACATGTTTTTCAATGGCAAAAATCAATGAATATTGTAAATGCACAAACAGTAATATCTCCACATTGCAAGGTGCAATTCTGAAATTTTTTGCTTTTTCCTGCTAATCCTAGCATGATAAAGAAGATTCAAAGAGAGTGAGATGCCAGCTCCTTTCATTCAGTCAGTAGCTTCAAACATTTCTGGTATATGAAAAACGTTTTTCAATGGCAAAAATCAATGAATATTGTAAATGCACAAACAGTAATATCTCCACATTGCACGGTGCAATTCTGAAATTTTTAGCTTTTTCCTGTTAATCCTAGCATGATAAAGAAGATTCAAAGAGAGTGAGATGCCAGCTCCTTTCATTCAGTCAGTAGCTTCAAACATTTCTGGTATATGAAAAACATGTTTTTCAATGGCAAAAATCAATGAATATTGTAAATGCACAAACAGTAATATCTCCACATTGCAAGGTGCAATTCTGAAATTTTTTGCTTTTTCCTGCTAATCCTAGCATGATAAAGAAGATTCAAAGAGAGTGAGATGCCAGCTCCTTTCATTCAGTCAGTAGCTTCAAACATTTCTGGTATATGAAAAACATGTTTTTCAATGGCAAAAATCAATGAATATTGTAAATGCACAAACAGTAATATCTCCACATTGCACGGTGCAATTCTGAAATTTTTAGCTTTTTCCTGTTAATCCTAGCATGATAAAGAAGATTCAAAGAGAGTGAGATGCCAGCTCCTTTCATTCAGTCAGTAGCTTCAAACATTTCTGGTATATGAAAAACGTTTTTCAATGGCAAAAATCAATGAATATTGTAAATGCACAAACAGTAATATCTCCACATTGCAAGGTGCAATTCTGAAATTTTTTGCTTTTTCCTGCTAATCCTAGCATGATAAAGAAGATTCAAAGAGAGTGAGATGCCAGCTCCTTTCATTCAGTCAGTAGCTTCAAACATTTCTGGTATATGAAAAACATGTTTTTCAATGGCAAAAATCAATGAATATTGTAAATGCACAAACTAATATCTCAACATTGCACGGTGCAATTCTGAAATTTTTAGCTTTTTCCTGTTAATCCTAGCATGATAAAGAAGATTCAAAGAGAGTGAGATGCCAGCTCCTTTCATTCAGTCAGTAGCTTCAAACATTTCTGGTATATGAAAAACATGTTTTTCAATGGCAAAAATCAATGAATATTGTAAATGCACAAACAGTAATATCTCCACATTGCAAGGTGCAATTCTGAAATTTTTTGCTTTTTCCTGTTAATCCTAGCATGATAAAGAAGATTCAAAGAGAGTGAGATGCCAGCTCCTTTCATTCAGTCAGTAGCTTCAAACATTTCTGGTATATGAAAAACATGTTTTTCAATGGCAAAAATCAATGAATATTGTAAATGCACAAACAGTAATATCTCCACATTGCAAGGTGCAATTCTGAAATTTTTTGCATTTTCCTGCTAATCCTAGCATGATAAAGAAGATTCAAAGAGAGTGAGATGCCAGCTCCTTTCATTCAGTCAGTAGCTTCAAACATTTCTGGTATATGAAAAACATGTTTTTCAATGGCAAAAATCAATGAATATTGTAAATGCACAAACAGTAATATCTCCACATTGCACGGTGCAATTCTGAAATTTTTAGCTTTTTCCTGTTAATCCTAGCATGATAAAGAAGATTCAAAGAGAGTGAGATGCCAGCTCCTTTCATTCAGTCAGTAGCTTCAAACATTTCTGGTATATGAAAAACATGTTTTTCAATGGCAAAAATCAATGAATATTGTAAATGCACAAACAGTAATATCTCCACATTGCAAGGTGCAATTCTGAAATTTTTTGCTTTTTCCTGCTAATCCTAGCATGATAAAGAAGATTCAAAGAGAGTGAGATGCCAGCTCCTTTCATTCAGTCAGTAGCTTCAAACATTTCTGGTATATGAAAAACATGTTTTTCAATGGCAAAAATCAATGAATATTGTAAATGCACAAACAGTAATATCTCCACATTGCAAGGTGCAATTCTGAAATTTTTTGCATTTTCCTGCTAATCCTAGCATGATAAAGAAGATTCAAAGAGAGTGAGATGCCAGCTCCTTTCATTCAGTCAGTAGCTTCAAACATTTCTGGTATATGAAAAACATGTTTTTCAATGGCAAAAATCAATGAATATTGTAAATGCACAAACAGTAATATCTCCACATTGCACGGTGCAATTCTGAAATTTTTAGCTTTTTCCTGTTAATCCTAGCATGATAAAGAAGATTCAAAGAGAGTGAGATGCCAGCTCCTTTCATTCATTCAGTAGCTTCAAACATTTCTGGTATATGAAAAACATGTTTTTCAATGGCAAAAATCAATGAATATTGTAAATGCACAAACAGTAATATCTCCACATTGCAAGGTGCAATTCTGAAATTTTTTGCTTTTTCCTGCTAATCCTAGCATGATAAAGAAGATTCAAAGAGAGTGAGATGCCAGCTCCTTTCATTCAGTCAGTAGCTTCAAACATTTCTGGTATATGAAAAACATGTTTTTCAATGGCAAAAATCAATGAATATTGTAAATGCACAAACAGTAATATCTCCACATTGCACGGTGCAATTCTGAAATTTTTAGCTTTTTCCTGTTAATCCTAGCATGATAAAGAAGATTCAAAGAGAGTGAGATGCCAGCTCCTTTCATTCAGTCAGTAGCTTCAAACATTTCTGGTATATGAAAAACATGTTTTTCAATGGCAAAAATCAATGAATATTGTAAATGCACAAACAGTAATATCTCCACATTGCAAGGTGCAATTCTGAAATTTTTTGCTTTTTCCTGCTAATCCTAGCATGATAAAGAAGATTCAAAGAGAGTGAGATGCCAGCTCCTTTCATTCAGTCAGTAGCTTCAAACATTTCTGGTATATGAAAAACATGTTTTTCAATGGCAAAAATCAATGAATATTGTAAATGCACAAACAGTAATATCTCAACATTGCACGGTGCAATTCTGAAATTTTTAGCTTTTTCCTGTTAATCCTAGCATGATAAAGAAGATTCAAAGAGAGTGAGATGCCAGCTCCTTTCATTCAGTCAGTAGCTTCAAACATTTCTGGTATATGAAAAACATGTTTTTCAATGGCAAAAATCAATGAATATTGTAAATGCACAAACAGTAATATCTCCACATTGCAAGGTGCAATTCTGAAATTTTTTGCTTTTTCCTGTTAATCCTAGCATGATAAAGATGATTCAAAGAGAGTGAGATGCCAGCTCCTTTCATTCAGTCAGTAGCTTCAAACATTTCTGGTATATGAAAAACATGTTTTTCAATGGCAAAAATCAATGAATATTGTAAATGCACAAACAGTAATATCTCCACATTGCAAGGTGCAATTCTGAAATTTTTTGCTTTTTCCTGCTAATCCTAGCATGATAAAGAAGATTCAAAGAGAGTGAGATGCCAGCTCCTTTCATTCAGTCAGTAGCTTCAAACATTTCTGGTATATGAAAAACATGTTTTTCAATGGCAAAAATCAATGAATATTGTAAATGCACAAACAGCAATATCTCCACATTGCACGGTGCAATTCTGAAATTTTTAGCTTTTTCCTGTTAATCCTAGCATGATAAAGAAGATTCAAAGAGAGATGCCAGCTCCTTTCATTCAGTCAGTAGCTTCAAACATTTCTGGTATATGAAAAACATGTTTTTCAATGGCAAAAATCAATGAATATTGTAAATGCACAAACAGTAATATCTCCACATTGCAAGGTGCAATTCTGAAATTTTTTGCTTTTTCCTGCTAATCCTAGCATGATAAAGAAGATTCAAAGAGAGTGAGATGCCAGCTCCTTTCATTCAGTCAGTAGCTTCAAACATTTCTGGTATATGAAAAACATGTTTTTCAATGGCAAAAATCAATGAATATTGTAAATGCACAAACAGTAATATCTCCACATTGCAAGGTGCAATTCTGAAATTTTTTGCTTTTTCCTGCTAATCCTAGCATGATAAAGAAGATTCAAAGAGAGTGAGATGCCAGCTCCTTTCATTCAGTCAGTAGCTTCAAACATTTCTGGTATATGAAAAACATGTTTTTCAATGGCAAAAATCAATGAATATTGTAAATGCACAAACAGTAATATCTCCACATTGCAAGTTGCAATTCTGAAATTTTTTGCTTTTTCCTGTTAATCCTAGCATGATAAAGAAGATTCAAAGAGAGTGAGATGCCAGCTCCTTTCATTCAGTCAGTAGCTTCAAACATTTCTGGTATATGAAAAACATGTTTTTCAATGGCAAAAATCAATGAATATTGTAAATGCACAAACAGTAATATCTCCACATTGCAAGGTGCAATTCTGAAATTTTTAGCTTTTTCCTGCTAATCCTAGCATGATAAAGAAGATTCAAAGAGAGTGAGATGCCAGCTCCTTTCATTCAGTCAGTAGCTTCAAACATTTCTGGTATATGAAAAACATGTTTTTCAATGGCAAAAATCAATGAATATTGTAAATGCACAAACAGTAATATCTCCACATTGCACGGTGCAATTCTGAAATTTTTAGCTTTTTCCTGTTAATCCTAGCATGATAAAGAAGATTCAAAGAGAGTGAGATGCCAGCTCCTTTCATTCAGTCAGTAGCTTCAAACATTTCTGGTATATGAAAAACATGTTTTTCAATGGCAAAAATCAATGAATATTGTAAATGCACAAACAGTAATATCTCCACATTGCAAGGTGCAATTCTGAAATTTTTTGCTTTTTCCTGCTAATCCTAGCATGATAAAGAAGATTCAAAGAGAGTGAGATGCCAGCTCCTTTCATTCAGTCAGTAGCTTCAAACATTTCTGGTATATGAAAAACATGTTTTTCAATGGCAAAAATCAATGAATATTGTAAATGCACAAACAGTAATATCTCAACATTGCACGGTGCAATTCTGAAATTTTTAGCTTTTTCCTGTTAATCCTAGCATGATAAAGAAGATTCAAAGAGAGTGAGATGCCAGCTCCTTTCATTCAGTCAGTAGCTTCAAACATTTCTGGTATATGAAAAACATGTTTTTCAATGGCAAAAATCAATGAATATTGTAAATGCACAAACAGTAATATCTCCACATTGCAAGGTGCAATTCTGAAATTTTTTGCTTTTTCCTGTTAATCCTAGCATGATAAAGATGATTCAAAGAGAGTGAGATGCCAGCTCCTTTCATTCAGTCAGTAGCTTCAAACATTTCTGGTATATGAAAAACATGTTTTTCAATGGCAAAAATCAATGAATATTGTAAATGCACAAACAGTAATATCTCCACATTGCAAGGTGCAATTCTGAAATTTTTTGCTTTTTCCTGCTAATCCTAGCATGATAAAGAAGATTCAAAGAGAGTGAGATGCCAGCTCCTTTCATTCAGTCAGTAGCTTCAAACATTTCTGGTATATGAAAAACATGTTTTTCAATGGCAAAAATCAATGAATATTGTAAATGCACAAACAGTAATATCTCCACATTGCACGGTGCAATTCTGAAATTTTTAGCTTTTTCCTGTTAATCCTAGCATGATAAAGAAGATTCAAAGAGAGTGAGATGCCAGCTCCTTTCATTCAGTCAGTAGCTTCAAACATTTCTGGTATATGAATAACATGATGTTTTTCAATGGCAAAAATCAATGAATATTGTAAATGCACAAACAGTAATATCTCCACATTGCAAGGTGCAATTCTGAAATTTTTTGCTTTTTCCTGCTAATCCTAGCATGATAAAGAAGATTCAAAGAGAGTGAGATGCCAGCTCCTTTCATTCAGTCAGTAGCTTCAAACATTTCTGGTATATGAAAAACATGTTTTTCAATGGCAAAAATCAATGAATATTGTAAATGCACAAACAGTAATATCTCCACATTGCAAGGTGCAATTCTGAAATTTTTTGCTTTTTCCTGTTAATCCTAGCATGATAAAGAAGATTCAAAGAGAGTGAGATGCCAGCTCCTTTCATTCAGTCAGTAGCTTCAAACATTTCTGGTATATGAAAAACATGTTTTTCAATGGCAAAAATCAATGAATATTGTAAATGCACAAACAGTAATATCTCCACATTGCAAGGTGCAATTCTGAAATTTTTAGCTTTTTCCTGCTAATCCTAGCATGATAAAGAAGATTCAAAGAGAGTGAGATGCCAGCTCCTTTCATTCAGTCAGTAGCTTCAAACATTTCTGGTATATGAAAAACATGTTTTTCAATGGCAAAAATCAATGAATATTGTAAATGCACAAACAGTAATATCTCCACATTGCACGGTGCAATTCTGAAATTTTTAGCTTTTTCCTGTTAATCCTAGCATGATAAAGAAGATTCAAAGAGAGTGAGATGCCAGCTCCTTTCATTCAGTCAGTAGCTTCAAACATTTCTGGTATATGAAAAACATGTTTTTCAATGGCAAAAATCAATGAATATTGTAAATGCACAAACAGTAATATCTCAACATTGCACGGTGCAATTCTGAAATTTTTAGCTTTTTCCTGTTAATCCTAGCATGATAAAGAAGATTCAAAGAGAGTGAGATGCCAGCTCCTTTCATTCAGTCAGTAGCTTCAAACATTTCTGGTATATGAAAAACATGTTTTTCAATGGCAAAAATCAATGAATATTGTAAATGCACAAACAGTAATATCTCCACATTGCAAGGTGCAATTCTGAAATTTTTTGCTTTTTCCTGCTAATCCTAGCATGATAAAGAAGATTCAAAGAGAGTGAGATGCCAGCTCCTTTCATTCAGTCAGTAGCTTCAAACATTTCTGGTATATGAAAAACATGTTTTTCAATGGCAAAAATCAATGAATATTGTAAATGCACAAACAGTAATATCTCCACATTGCAAGGTGCAATTCTGAAATTTTTTGCTTTTTCCTGTTAATCCTAGCATGATAAAGAAGATTCAAAGAGAGTGAGATGCCAGCTCCTTTCATTCAGTCAGTAGCTTCAAACATTTCTGGTATATGAAAAACATGTTTTTCAATGGCAAAAATCAATGAATATTGTAAATGCACAAACAGTAATATCTCCACATTGCAAGGTGCAATTCTGAAATTTTTAGCTTTTTCCTGCTAATCCTAGCATGATAAAGAAGATTCAAAGAGAGTGAGATGCCAGCTCCTTTCATTCAGTCAGTAGCTTCAAACATTTCTGGTATATGAAAAACATGTTTTTCAATGGCAAAAATCAATGAATATTGTAAATGCACAAACAGTAATATCTCCACATTGCACGGTGCAATTCTGAAATTTTTAGCTTTTTCCTGTTAATCCTAGCATGATAAAGAAGATTCAAAGAGAGTGAGATGCCAGCTCCTTTCATTCAGTCAGTAGCTTCAAACATTTCTGGTATATGAAAAACATGTTTTTCAATGGCAAAAATCAATGAATATTGTAAATGCACAAACAGTAATATCTCCACATTGCAAGGTGCAATTCTGAAATTTTTTGCTTTTTCCTGCTAATCCTAGCATGATAAAGAAGATTCAAAGAGAGTGAGATGCCAGCTCCTTTCATTCAGTCAGTAGCTTCAAACATTTCTGGTATATGAAAAACATGTTTTTCAATGGCAAAAATCAATGAATATTGTAAATGCACAAACAGTAATATCTCCACATTGCACGGTGCAATTCTGAAATTTTTAGCTTTTTCCTGTTAATCCTAGCATGATAAAGAAGATTCAAAGAGAGTGAGATGCCAGCTCCTTTCATTCAGTCAGTAGCTTCAAACATTTCTGGTATATGAAAAACATGTTTTTCAATGGCAAAAATCAATGAATATTGTAAATGCACAAACAGTAATATCTCAACATTGCACGGTGCAATTCTGAAATTTTTAGCTTTTTCCTGTTAATCCTAGCATGATAAAGAAGATTCAAAGAGAGTGAGATGCCAGCTCCTTTCATTCAGTCAGTAGCTTCAAACATTTCTGGTATATGAAAAACATGTTTTTCAATGGCAAAAATCAATGAATATTGTAAATGCACAAACAGTAATATCTCCACATTGCAAGGTGCAATTCTGAAATTTTTTGCTTTTTCCTGCTAATCCTAGCATGATAAAGAAGATTCAAAGAGAGTGAGATGCCAGCTCCTTTCATTCAGTCAGTAGCTTCAAACATTTCTGGTATATGAAAAACATGTTTTTCAATGGCAAAAATCAATGAATATTGTAAATGCACAAACAGTAATATCTCCACATTGCAAGGTGCAATTCTGAAATTTTTTGCTTTTTCCTGTTAATCCTAGCATGATAAAGAAGATTCAAAGAGAGTGAGATGCCAGCTCCTTTCATTCAGTCAGTAGCTTCAAACATTTCTGGTATATGAAAAACATGTTTTTCAATGGCAAAAATCAATGAATATTGTAAATGCACAAACAGTAATATCTCCACATTGCAAGGTGCAATTCTGAAATTTTTAGCTTTTTCCTGCTAATCCTAGCATGATAAAGAAGATTCAAAGAGAGTGAGATGCCAGCTCCTTTCATTCAGTCAGTAGCTTCAAACATTTCTGGTATATGAAAAACATGTTTTTCAATGGCAAAAATCAATGAATATTGTAAATGCACAAACAGTAATATCTCCACATTGCACGGTGCAATTCTGAAATTTTTAGCTTTTTCCTGTTAATCCTAGCATGATAAAGAAGATTCAAAGAGAGTGAGATGCCAGCTCCTTTCATTCAGTCAGTAGCTTCAAACATTTCTGGTATATGAAAAACATGTTTTTCAATGGCAAAAATCAATGAATATTGTAAATGCACAAACAGTAATATCTCCACATTGCAAGGTGCAATTCTGAAATTTTTTGCTTTTTCCTGCTAATCCTAGCATGATAAAGAAGATTCAAAGAGAGTGAGATGCCAGCTCCTTTCATTCAGTCAGTAGCTTCAAACATTTCTGGTATATGAAAAACATGTTTTTCAATGGCAAAAATCAATGAATATTGTAAATGCACAAACAGTAATATCTCAACATTGCACGGTGCAATTCTGAAATTTTTAGCTTTTTCCTGTTAATCCTAGCATGATAAAGAAGATTCAAAGAGAGTGAGATGCCAGCTCCTTTCATTCAGTCAGTAGCTTCAAACATTTCTGGTATATGAAAAACATGTTTTTCAATGGCAAAAATCAATGAATATTGTAAATGCACAAACAGTAATATCTCCACATTGCAAGGTGCAATTCTGAAATTTTTTGCTTTTTCCTGTTAATCCTAGCATGATAAAGATGATTCAAAGAGAGTGAGATGCCAGCTCCTTTCATTCAGTCAGTAGCTTCAAACATTTCTGGTATATGAAAAACATGTTTTTCAATGGCAAAAATCAATGAATATTGTAAATGCACAAACAGTAATATCTCCACATTGCAAGGTGCAATTCTGAAATTTTTTGCTTTTTCCTGCTAATCCTAGCATGATAAAGAAGATTCAAAGAGAGTGAGATGCCAGCTCCTTTCATTCAGTCAGTAGCTTCAAACATTTCTGGTATATGAAAAACATGTTTTTCAATGGCAAAAATCAATGAATATTGTAAATGCACAAACAGTAATATCTCCACATTGCACGGTGCAATTCTGAAATTTTTAGCTTTTTCCTGTTAATCCTAGCATGATAAAGAAGATTCAAAGAGAGTGAGATGCCAGCTCCTTTCATTCAGTCAGTAGCTTCAAACATTTCTGGTATATGAAAAACATGTTTTTCAATGGCAAAAATCAATGAATATTGTAAATGCACAAACGTAATATCTCCACATTGCAAGGTGCAATTCTGAAATTTTTTGCTTTTTCCTGCTAATCCTAGCATGATAAAGAAGATTCAAAGAGAGTGAGATGCCAGCTCCTTTCATTCAGTCAGTAGCTTCAAACATTTCTGGTATATGAAAAACATGTTTTCAATGCAAAAATCAATGAATATTGTAAATGCACAAACAAGTAATATCTCCACATTGCAAGGTGCAATTCTGAAATTTTTTGCATTTTCCTGCTAATCCTAGCATGATAAAGAAGATTCAAAGAGAGTGAGATGCCAGCTCCTTTCATTCAGTCAGTAGCTTCAAACATTTTCTGGTATATGAAAACATGTTTTTCAATGGCAAAAATCAATGAATATTGTAAATGCACAAAACAGTAATATCTCCACATTGCACGGTGCAATTCTGAAATTTTTAGCTTTTTCCTGTTAATCCTAGCATGATAAAGAAGATTCAAAGAGAGTGAGATGCCAGCTCCTTTCATTCATTCAGTAGCTTCAAACATTTCTGGTATATGAAAAACATGTTTTTCAATGGCAAAAATCAATGAATATTGTAAATGCACAAACAGTAATATCTCCACATTGCAAGGTGCAATTCTGAAATTTTTTGCTTTTTCCTGCTAATCCTAGCATGATAAAGAAGATTCAAAAGAGAGTGAGATGCCAGCTCCTTTCATTCAGTCAGTAGCTTCAAACATTTCTGGTATATGAAAAACATGTTTTTTCAATGGCAAAAATCAATGAATATTGTAAATGCACAAACAGTAATATCTCCACATTGCACGGTGCAATTCTGAAATTTTTAGCTTTTTCCTGTTAATCCTAGCATGATAAAGAAGATTCAAAGAGAGTGAGATGCCAGCTCCTTTCATTCAGTCAGTAGCTTCAAACATTTCTGGTATATGAAAAACATGTTTTTCAATGGCAAAAATCAATGAATATTGTAAATGCACAAACAGTAATATCTCCACATTGCAAGGTGCAATTCTGAAATTTTTGCTTTTTCTGCTAATCCTAGCATGATAAAGAAGATTCAAAGAGAGTGAGATGCCAGCTCCTTTCATTCAGTCAGTAGCTTCAAACATTTCTGGTATATGAAAAACATGTTTTTCAATGGCAAAAATCAATGAATATTGTAAATGCACAAACAGTAATATCTCAACATTGCACGTGCATTCTGAAATTTTTAGCTTTTTCCTGTTAATCCTAGCATGATAAAGAAGATTCAAAGAGAGTGAGATGCCAGCTCCTTTCATTCAGTCAGTAGCTTCAAACATTTCTGGTATATGAAAAACATGTTTTTCAATGGCAAAAATCAATGAATATTGTAAATGCACAAACAGTAATATCTCCACATTGCAAGGTGCAATTCTGAAATTTTTTGCTTTTTCCTGTTAATCCTAGCATGATAAAGATGATTCAAAGAGAGTGAGATGCCAGCTCCTTTCATTCAGTCAGTAGCTTCAAACATTTCTGGTATATGAAAAACATGTTTTTCAATGGCAAAAATCAATGAATATTGTAAATGCACAAACAGTAATATCTCCACATTGCAAGGTGCAATTCTGAAATTTTTTGCTTTTTCCTGCTAATCCTAGCATGATAAAGAAGATTCAAAGAGAGTGAGATGCCAGCTCCTTTCATTCAGTCAGTAGCTTCAAACATTACTGGTATTATGAAAAACATGTTTTTCAATGGCAAAAATCAATGAATATTGTAAATGCACAAACAGCAATATCTCCACATTGCACGGTGCAATTCTGAAATTTTTGCTTTTCCTGTTAATCCTAGCATGATAAAGAAGATTCAAAGAGAGATGCCAGCTCCTTTCATTCAGTCAGTAGCTTCAAACATTTCTGGTATATGAAAAAACATGTTTTTAATGGCAAAAATCAATGAATATTGTAAATGCACAAACAGTAATATCTCCACATTGCAAGGTGCAATTCTGAAATTTTTTGCTTTTT